>NW_016820436.1:130148-152052 GCF_001698545.2 Rhinopithecus bieti | reverse complement strand
AAAAAAAAAAAAAAAAAAAAAAAAGAGATAGAAGAAGAAACCTAACTGCAGGAAGAGATGGATGGGTGCATTAAAGGTGACAAAGGGGCAGGAGGGAAGCCTGGAGTGATGGGTTGGGGTAAATATTGAATATTCTTGAAGAACAATTTCTGTTTTCTAGGCACTGGCTAAATGCTTTCCATGAATCTTCCTTATTTAGTCCTTATAATAATTCAGTGATTCTCAACCAGGGGGAGAAGGAAGGAGGTTTGAACCCCAGGGAATATTTGGCAATGTCTGGAAACCTTTTTGGTTGTCACGCTGGAGGTGGGGCTGCTACTGGCATCCAGTGCGTGGAGGCCAGTGATGCTGCTAGCACCCCGCAATGCCCCACAACAGGACAGCCCCACAACAAACAGCTGTCCTGCCCAAAATGTCCACAGTTCTGCGGTTGAGAAGCTTGGTGATAACCCTGAAGAACTGTTCCTGTCTACAGTTTACTGAGATGTAGAGTCTAACTTGCTTCCCGCAAGGCCCCAGAGCTTCGCAGCCATGCCACAAACACGATTGTCACAGCTTCCTTTGGCCAGCCAAGGCGGAGTTCTGAATGGCTTCAGTGGGGAAGTAACAGGGACAGATTTCTGCTTTACGAAAGATTATTCTGGCATCTCAAGTGGAGGAAGGACTAGAGGCCTGAGCTGGAGGCTGGGACCTGGAAGCAAGTTACAGAGTAAGGTGCAGTGGGGTGAACCCAGGGGCGGGGGTCTATTGCCAAAGGGCAGGGTTTGCCACGCTTTCAGATTGAGAAGAGCAGGGATGCTTGTTAAAGTAGACACCCCGCCCTCTCCAGCCCTGCAGAATCAGCATTTCATCTCAGGATGAAACAGCACTTGTATTTCAGTGAGTTGTCCACACTGATTTTTTAAAAAGCTTTTATTTAAGGTTCAGGGGTACGTGTGCAGGTTTGTTATATAGGTTAAGTTGCATGTCGTGAGAGTTTGATGTACAGATTATTTCATCATGCAGGTAATTAGCATAGTACCAGATAAGTGCCATCAGTTAAAATTGGCAGATACTGTAGTGTCTACTGGGTAGGTTGAGAGAGATCTAAACATTTTGTTCTTTTTTTTTTTTTTAGACAGAGTCTCGCTCTGTCACCAGGTTGGAGTGCAATGGCACGATCTTGGCTCACTGCAATCTCCACCTTTCAGGTTCAAGCGATTCCCCTGCCTTAGCCTCCCTAGTAGCTGGGACTACAGGTGTGGGTTACTACACCCAGCTAATTTTTTATATGTTAGTAGAGATGGGGTTTCACCTGTTGGCCAGGATGGTCTCGATCTCTTGACCTCATGATCTGCCCGCCTCGGCCTCCCAAAGTGCTGGGATTACAGGGGTGAGACACCATGCCTGGCTGAGACCTATACATTTAAAAAATTATTTATTTATTTAATTTTTATTTTAAGTTCAGGGGTACATGTGCAGGTTTGTTATATAGGTAAGCTTGTGTCATGGGGGTTTGTTGTATAGATTATTTAGTCACCAGGTGTTAAGCCTAGTACCCATCAGTTATTTTTCTTGATCCTCTCTCCCCTCCTACCCTCCACACTCTGATCTGCCCCAGTGTCTGTTAGGCCCTTGCATGTGTCCATGTGTTCTCATCATTTAGCTCCTACTTATAAGTGAGAGCATGTGGCATTTGGTTTTCTCTTCCTGCCTTAGTTTGCTAAGGATAACAACCTCCAGCTTCATACATGTTCCTGCAAAGGACATGATTTTGTTCTTTTTTATGGCTGCATAGTATTCCATGGTATATATGTACCACCTTTTCTTTATCCAGTCTACCACTAATAGGCATTTAGATTGGTTCCATATCTTTGCTCTTGTTACTAGTGCTGCAGTGAACATACACATGCGTGTGTCTTTATAACAGAATGATTTATATTCCTTTGGATATATACCCAGTAATAGGATTCCTGGATCAAATGGTATTTCTGTTTTTATGTCTTTGAGGAATCGCCACACTGTCTTCCACAATAGCTGAACTAATTTACACTCCCACCAACAGTGTATAAGTTCCTTTTTCTCCACAACCTCACCAGCAGAGAGATCTATATACTTAAGCTGAGCCGAGGGGGCTGAGACTGAGAGCAATTTACATAGTTTTTCCAGAAGCTGGAGACATAGACACGAAATAACAGACAAGAACTAAGTAAAACATATAGTGTGTAAGGTAATGACAAATGCCTTGGAGAAAAATAAAGCAAGGAAGACGGATAGAAGTGAGGGGTTTTCATTCTAAATAGGGAGGTAGAAAAGGTCTGTGATATATTCATGTGCAGAAAAAGGGCATCTTCGTGAGAGCTGCTTTAGAGCTGCATTAGAACCCTGCTCTGTAGTCAAGGAGAAACTTTATGAACTATCAGCCATTCAGCTGACAAACCATTTAAGGAACTGGCCATTCTGTGAACGGGCTTGCAGTGGAGAGTAAGGGAGGAGAAGCAGGTCAACACCAGAGGGAGATTAGTTCAGCCTTGCACCTGCTGAGTGGGTGGCGTCCCCAGCAATGGGATGAGACCAGGGGAGCTTTCCCAGGCATCTTTGATGGATGAAGGGAGATAGAAGTTCATGCCCATTGTCCTGACCCAGTTATCCAAGGGTCCCTCTCTCACTCTCCAGAGTGTCTGAGTTGGGATGTCAGATTGGTGGTGACTCTCAAGATGCCACCTGGAGCATTAGGGCATGTGAGCAGGGGCTTACAAAGGGAAAATAACTCTCTGGAAGGAAATGGACAGGCGTGCAGAATAAACTCTCTTTTCGAAATGAAGACCAGCCCTTGGCCACTGTCCCGGTACCCAGGGACAGCAAAGGAAGACAGCCTGTGAACAGCCCAGTGTCTGGCCTGGAAAACACATATTTCCACGCCATTTTAAACGGGCAGTTGCTGAATTCATCACTCTGTGTTTCAACAATAGGTACTTAGTTAATTAAGTGGCTATAGCCAATCCCTGATGGAATTATATTTGTCTTTGCAATGCAGAAAACATGCGATAATGTGTTTGAAGTGGGGCGGCGGCTCCTCCTCGCAGAAACCCTCCCCAATCCCCTACTCCTGACAGGTTTCCCTTCCCTCCCCTTCCTGCAGGCCCGGGGCTGGTTTGGGGCTCTAGTCTGAGCGCCTCCTCCGTGACGCTCCACATGGCTGGCACCAGCGCGCCCCCGCGCGGCCGCCTGCCAGAAGCTCACTCTCCGCGGAGGCGAAATCTGGTTTTGATTCAATTCGATTAAGTTCAGGGGCTGGGAGGGAGCCTTGGTCCTGGGCCCTACAGGGACTATAAACAAGAACTTTTAGGCTCGTGGGGTGGGGGACGGGGGCACGTGGAGACAGATAAATACAAACATGGGGTTAAGAGTTAACGATTGGAGCCAGACTGTCTAAGTTACTCCCGTGGCCACTACTAGGGACTTGGATGACTTTGGGCAAGTCATTAAACTTCTAAAAAACGGTAGTGTGGACCTCCCCGGGATGCTGCCAGCCTCAGACAGACAGTATTCAAAGTTGTCCCAACAGAGGTTTAGAAGCATAGAACATGCTCAGAAAGTGTTCCTTATTAATATTTATTATTATTATAATCAATCACCAGTGGTCTTTGTATGACATTTAAAAGATTCCAGAACGCACTCTCCCTTCTGTTACTCCATCCCTTACTACTAATATTAAACTTAATGTCTTTGTAAAAGTACGAAGGAGAGAAGAAAAAGCGTATTAACACATATGTCTACAACTAAATTATCTCCAGTTGCTACCACACTTGTTTCCCCTTTACCTAATCCAGAACCAGGAGGAATTCAGGGTACATTATGCCATATAATTGACATTTAAGTTCATCATATATAAAACAAATCCATATTAACTACGCTATTTCCCTCTGTATTTTGCCGGTGGTGTGGATCGTAAAACAGGTTGGCCTTACGTCCATTCCAGCGACTTCACTAAAGCACCTGGGGAAAATACAACTTATTGTAAAGCGGGGCCCGAAGTGTAAATAAGCAAAGAAATGGTAATTTGATTTGAGCATAAAGTTCATCCATATGGAGCAGGGTTTCTCCACCTTGGCATTATCGACATTTTGGACTAGATAATTCTCTGTTGTGGTGGGGGTTGTTCTGCTGGCCTCTACCCACCCGATACCAGTCGCAATGCCGCCCCTACCTCTCCCCCGCCCTGCCCCCTGCTGACTCCTTAGTTGTGATCACCCAGAATGTCTCCAGACATCCGACAAATGTCTCCTGGGGGGCAGCACTGCCCCGAGTGAGAACCTCTAATATAGCGTGTGGTTTTTTGTGTGAGGCCATCTAGTTACAGCCAACAAAACGAAGCGTCCGGCTTGCATAATTCTAAGACCGCGGTTCTGGAATGGTATGTAGGCCCCTCCTCCCACAAAAACAGGCCGGTCTCTGATGTGGGAAAGGTCCCGAGGCCCCCTACTGAGCTGGAATTTGAAGCAAAGGAAGTGGGAATTGAAAACTGTTCCCAGGACCCACAGTTCTGCTGCCTGTAGAAATCCCCTGACAGTCCTTGGAATCTTATTAGAACATGGTGAGTTTAGTAAAGGATGCCTATGTTACCCACCGTAAAGGGGTCATTATAATATTGAATGAAAATTGATTTTGTTTAAGTACCACAAAATCTCACCATCCTTGCAAACTGTAGCTTTTATTTTAGGCAGATTTCTTGTGGTTCTTATATATCAGGGGTTGGCAAACTACAGCTCATGGGTGCAATCTGATTGGCCCCCTATTTTTGTAAATAAAGCTTTATTGGCACACAGCCACATCCACCCATTTACATTATCACTGTGGCTGCTTTCACTCCGTTCTTGCAGATTTGTGACAGACACTAGAATATTTACTGTCTAGTCCTTTACTGAAAAATTTGCCCACTGCTATTACATACAAACAATGTCCACAAAACTTCAGTGGTCTTATGCTCTGTTGATATGGCACACAATGAATTTTATATCATTTGGGCAGTAGTTTACAGACTTTCCTGCTGACAAAATTCCTTAGCAGCCATATCCTCACCTGGTTATAGAAATGGCTGCAGAAGGGAAGTAGTCGTATTTTTCTCAAGGATCAGAAGAGATCACTAAGGCAAAGAAGGGTGGCATGACTGGCCCAAAGTCATGGTCAGTAAAAATCAGAGCTGAGACTCATGATCTCATCCCTTGTTCCATCATCACACTTCATGGATTTCTACCTGTGCTGAGCTGTGAGTTTGTCATGTGTATGCTGTGGTATGCAGATTCTCTTACAGCTGTTTTTTTCCCTAAACATTCAGCTCTTTAGTAACCAGTGCAGATAAAAAACACGCTTTTGGTTTGATTGTTCGTTTGTATTCCTAGGATGGTGGTCTCATTTAGAAATTTCCCCAAACCGAGGTGACTTGCGTATTCTCTCCTAGTAAATCCAGACAGATATGTAATTTGCCCATTGTTTTGTAAATATGAACACCAAGTAAGTCACACCAACCCAGAAGGAATAAACTATGCTAATAGCATCTGAAAGCTAGATGGGATATACAGGCCTTCCACAGCAGATTTATTGGTGAAGTTATTTGTTTTTGCCCTGGGGCAAAATTAACTCAAGGTGGGATATTAGATATTTAGACCAGCATTAAAGTGTTGTTTGGGGGGGAAAAAGAAAAAAACTTGATTCTGTGTTTACATGTGGGAAACACTGTTTTGATAAAAAATAAAAAGGTTTCTGCTGCAGAACTTTTCAGAGCCTTTAATACATTAATATGCTTGTAACTTTCCAAGGGGGCCAAGGTGTGCAGCACTTTGCAACTTCTCTTGATGGTGGGCCCCCTTCTTTCCAGAAATATCCATTAGGGTCATTCTGTGGATATTTTTGAGGGCCTGCACAATGCTCCCCACACAGGGCAGCCCTATCTACATGGGGCATCCCATGTACCCCTTATGGGAACTGTCAAGAAGGGGTCATTATTGTCCCCACTTCATAGATGGAGAGTCAGGTTCAGGCTCCTCAGCAACCTGGGGTGGTTCCAGGATTCAGCTGCAGGCCATCTGCCCCAAGCCTGCATTCCTAGCTACTGTGTCACCCCACTGCTTGGCTGGATCTCCCTTGTTAATCAAATTGATTAGCCCATTCAGCTTCATAAAGGAATCTGGAGGTAAAATGGTTTAATTTTCTCATTGAGTTTCTCAGCATCTTGATGAAGAAACTGACCTCCTTTGTGGGCTTTGGTGTTCTAATACAGCTTGAATTGACTAGCATATAGCAGTTGTCTTTCTGGCCACAGAAATGCCTGATAATGATGTCAACTCAGGCTGGTGGCCCTGGCTCTTTGTTCTAAACCTTGAGTTGACCCTGCATGAACTCACAGGAATGGAGGTGCTGTTGAAGCCTCTCTTATGCTATGCCACACCCAATCTTTCAGTGGACTGGATCTGGCCCCCAGGGGAACGCCTCATATATTTATTAGTTAGGACTCTTGGTTGCAAGTGTTAGAAACTCAACTCAAACTCAGATGAAGCTGGAAACCATCGTTCTCAGCAAACTAACAAAGGAACAGAAAACCAAACACTGCATGTTCTCACTCATAAGTGGGAGTTGAACAATGAGAACGCATGGACACAGGGAGGGGAACATCACACACCAGGTACTGTCGGGGAGTGAGGGGCAAGGAGAGGGAGAGCATTAGGACAAATACCTAATGCACGCGGGGTTTAAAACCTAGATGACAGGTTGAAAGGTGCAGCAAACCACCATGGCACATGTATACCTATGTAACAAAGCTGCACATTCTGCACATGTATCCCAGAACTTGTTAAAGAAAAGAAAAAAAATAAATAAAGAAACTCAACTCAAACTCTTAAGTAAAAAGAGAGCTTTACTGGTACATAAATCCAAGGAAGGGGTGAAGAACTGGGCCTCAGGAAGGATAGCTACTCAGGTGGACTCAGGAACAGCCAGAGCCAGGACACGGCATGTTCTGAAACACTGTTTCTGCCTTGTTTCTTGGCTTTTCTCTATAAGCAATTTTATTTTTTCTTACTATAGACTGCCTCTTTTGAGGTAAGATACGTGGTGACATGGTCTGAGATTTTTAACGCCACCTTTTCGGCCACCAGAGAGTAACTGACTTGCATGTGGTTTCTTCCCAAGACCAAGCCTCAGGGAAGGGACCCATTGGCACAGCGGGGTTGGGTGACCACCATGGGATCCACCAACTATGACCAGAGTGGGAGAAAGTAGCCATAGGAGAGAGGAAGTTTCTAGAACGGCAGACAGTCCCACCTATTCATGGAAGCAAATGACAGCCAAATGGGTCAGTCAATTAAATTCTAACCCTGGTTTTTACTTTACCTATGAAAGTTTACCATTTAGGTTAAACAATTCCTGTTTTACTGAAGTTAAACGTTGTCTTTCTCCTTAAACAGAATAGTAAAGGGAAGTGGTTAAGCGGGGTATTTAAGTATATAATAGTATCACCTCCGAGAACTCTTGTGAGGATTAAATGCCGTAATACAGGAAAAGTGCCCAGCACACAGTAAGCACTCAATCCATGCTAGCTGTTGTTATTATAAACAAAGAGAATCCTTCAGACGGCATTTATGAAAAGCCATTCACATGTGTGTCCTTTCTCCTTAGTTTCCTGGGGGTGGAAGTCTGCAGTGCAGCCAGCCTCAGTGATAGCTGGCAAGAGTTGGGTGTCTGGTTGGGGTACAGGTCTTGTTACTGCGTGTGCTTCTCTGGGGAATGAGCAACAAAAGTGAAGCCTCAGCGGTGTCCACAGCAGGATCAGATTCTCTGCCCATCCTCTAAAACCTCCACCCCATGCTGACATTAAAGTGAATTTGTTTCCTGAGACAACCTAATTTCCTCTGAAAAGGTCTAATTTTCCCAGGAAGTGGTTCATTTCATCCAAACCCAAAATGATTTCAGCTGTCTGACGAAATAGGTGTTCCTTGTTCTTTACCCCAACGTCTACATCTCTGTCACTTCCTGGAAATGCAGACAGACAACTGCACAGAGCATTGCGATCCTGTCCCAGGATTTTCCAGACCATAAAGGAAATGTGGATATTAGACCGGCTGTGCCCTTGAGCAACACCCAGTACCTAAAATCACTGGGTTTCCAAGAGGGACTATGTGGAGGAGGCATATGGTTTTTATAACTGACAAGACATTCTGATTCATTAGAACCACTGAAATTGTGTGCGAGGGAAAGCTGCACAAACGAAGACCCCTTAGCTCATAGCTGTGACCAAGCTAGTGGGTTGGGGCCTTCAACAAATCACCTCGCCTCTCGGGCTTAGTTCTCTCATCTCTAAAATGGAAATGAATTGGGTTTTGAGGTGTAAATGAGACAAAGACTGGGAAATGGCGCCCGTCGCACATTGCCTGACTCACAGGGAGCACTCCGCCTCCTCTGGGAGCACAGTGGAAGCGGAGAGGGAATCACCCACCCTCTGCCAACTGCTATCAGTCGGCAGTCAAATTGTTCTCTAAGCACCACTTTTCTTTAATCAGGCTATTCTTCACCGGGGCTGTTTTAATTAAGGGTCTGCTGTCAACACAAAACATATGTTCTGAAGTCTTGCTTTGGTTACTAATGATGCCCAGGATGATTAAGTCTGGAAGGAATTTCCAGCTCCTACTTGCTTGGCCTCTTCTCCCTCCCCCCAGTCCCTCAAGCCCCCATTTCCCTCACATCTCAGCTTTCACCCACTTACACTCAGTCCCTGGCACTGTTACCCTTTTGGAAACTGACCTAGAAAAGCAATCTGTTCCAATCAATATGCATGGTGTAATAACCCAAAACACACTTCTGACCATCTCTCATTCCTGCTGATAATCATTCTATTGAGATCCAGGCTAATAATTTGTTATTTTTCAAACTACATTATTAAAAAAAAGTTACATACACACACACACACACACACAACATATACCATATATATGTATAAACACACACACTGACATGTACTTATATGTGTATAAACACACCACATATACTTTATATATGCATACACACTACACATACTGTATATATGTATACACGCACTACATACACTGTATATATATATACACACATACCACATATATGTGTGTATATAAAACCTATTTATGTATACCACACACCACAATAGTATACACACACCATTATATACTATAAATGTATAACACACCACAAATACAGTAGTATACATTACACACCACATATACTGTATATGCATACATGCACACCCACATGATACCTATATAGTCTACACACATACTTTTTTTATTACTTATAGTGTACACTACACAAGCACATATAAACGTATTACACATACCAACATATGTATGTATACACACGACCACCCACAGAGTCATATATGATACACATACTATATTTGACCACCACATGCAACACCATATAATATTAATGTGTTGAACTCACCAATATGATACTAGTTGTATCACACACACACTATATGCATGGTTACACACATCCACATATGTATGTATTACACACACCAACGATGATATTTATGTATACACACCACACCATATATTATAGTTGTATTACCCCCCCCATTATTACTATATAGCACACATACACACCTACATATATATGTGTATACTACACCATTATAACTAGTGGTATACACACCACATATAATACCCATGTGTAGTAGTAACATCAGCAACTATCTCAGTACACCCCCATCCAATATTTTAGAGATACGCATCACACATTAGACTTATATAGTAAACATATATGCCACACATGCACACCAAATATATCATATATGTGTAACTCACACTATATTACTATGGTTATATCACACAATAATTGCATATCTACACATCATGCCTCATACTGTATGTGACACAAACACACATATATTAGAATACACACACCATCTCATGTATATATGTATACACATACTATATATACATACATGCTCATCACATATACTATGTGTATACACACACACCATATGTACTATATATATACACACACCACTTATACTATATATGTATAAATACACCACATATACTATATACGTGTGTACACACATCACATATATATTTGTATACACACACACTACATATACTATATATATGTATACACATACAGTGAACTGGAGAAGGGGCAGAGTGGTTGCCTATTGACTTAACTCAGTTGTTTCTGAATTGTCCCAGGTGTGGCAGATGACCTCCTACACTGGTCTCCACCTATGGGTATTTATACTCTGTAATCCCTTTCCCTTGAGTGTGGGCAGGACCCAGTGACTTGTTTCTAACCAATAGAATGCAGCAAAAATGATGATGTCATTTCCAAGATTAGGTTATAAAAGACCCTGCCTTCTGTCTCACTGGGACTGTCTCCTGGCCTCTTGATTGTGTGCTCTGATAAAGCCAGCTGCGTTGTGGAGGGGACTGCCTGGCCAGGCACTAAGAGGGGCTGCAGCCTAATAGCCACTTGAAACCCTGAAAGTGAGTCCACCCCAGTTAAGCCTTGAGACAACCCCAGCCCTAGCTGACACCTTGATTGCAGATGAGTAAGACACCCTGAGTTGGAGGACTGAGGAGCTGTCCCCAGATTCCTGACCCGCAGAAACTGGGAGATAGTAAATGTGTGCTGTGTTAGGCTGCTAAGTGTGTAGTCATTTGCTGTGCATGCAGCAACGCATAACTAATACCCCTAAACAATTCAGCCTGGTCCGAAATTTACAAACTCCTGAGATTATGCACCTGGTAAAGTGGAATAAGACAGACTCTTGTGAAGAGGAAGATAGTGCCTAGCTCAGAGTGCTGGTGTATGAGATGAAATAGCATTTGCTCAGTGACAGCCCAGGCTTGGCTTATAGCAGTTTTCACATGCATTAGCTATTATCACTGATTCCTCAAGGCCTGTTTTGTCTATTCCCCTCTCTGGAGACTTTTCTCAGTCCCTTTGCCTCCCTCACTAGGGAGAGCTCATCACTCACTGTACCAGGAACTTGCACTGAACCTATTGGAACCTTGCCACTCTATGCTATAGTCTTTTTATTTTATGCGAACCTCCTTCTCTCCACTATACTGTGAAATTCATCATTGTGTCTATAGTACCTATAGACCTATAGTCAAATTTTAAAAATCACCTTTTCTACCTTTTTATTCCAGGCAAATATTGTACCATGTTGAGACGCCTGGGGATGCAAATGAAAGCGCTTTTCTGAAGACTTTGTTGCCTTCAAAGGCAGGGAGAACCGTCTCAACCATCACAGGTGAGTTAAGCGCAAATAAAACTCATTATTGAAGGAAACAGCAGGAGTTCAGAAAAGTCATGTAGAAGAAGTGGGGCTTTGATTGTGAAATTCTTTGATCCTCAAAGGCCAGGAACATTAAATTTCCTTTTCATTTTGCTCATGAAGAGATGGGAGTAGGAGTCAGGAGCTCTTGGAGATAGTCTGGCACTGGTAGGTACCAGTGTGTCCATTTTACAGATGAGGAAATGGAGGCAATTAAAGAAAAAAACAGGTCAGCCACATAGCTAAGTATAGGACCAAAAGTGACTTTATTTTAAATGCTCATTTGCCTGACTCACCCTGAGTCTGGGAATGCCTCCAAAATGTCTAGTTGATGTATCACTTTTTATGTGGGACACCTATTCATTGTAGGTTTCCTCCAAAACAACCCTTGGTGCTGTTGCAGAAATCACAGGCTGTGATGCCTGCAGCATTCTCTCAGCCACCTACACATTCCTTCCAGAGCACGTATACTTTTGCCTCAAGATATAAGCCTTGGATCTAGGGGGTGGCAGTGCAGAGAGCTACCTGTCCTTCAGCTGCCCAAGACCATACTTCTGCTTGTAAGTTTCCCTTAATAAATCACCCCAGGCCAACAAACCGGATTTGTCTGCCTCATCCTTTGGTTTCTCGGCACCTTTGGAATTTGGGGGTCATTTTGGATACAAGGCCCTTTTACGGAAAGGCCAGTTAGTATGGGAAAGAGAGGGTAGTATGGGTCTCAAACTTAAGCCTGCTTGTTGCAGGAGGTCACGCTCCTAGAGTCACCGTATCGTTAAAGGTACCCTGCAGTTCTGGGTGGATATATCTGCAAACTAGAGGGCCACTCATTTAAGATAAATACCAGGTTTCCCTTCTCCTCCCCTGGGCCAAGGAGGAGGAAGAGCAGCATGTACATCTCGTTAAGGCTTCTTCCTTGTTCCTCCCGTCTAAAATTTTATTTGTTTATTTTCTGTCTTTTTTTTTTAAATTATAAAAGTCATGAATGCTCATAGGAAAACCCAGGCATTTAAAATATTTATTTTATTTATTTTTTTATTGAAGCAGGGTCTCACTGTGTCACGCAGGCAGCAGCGCAGTGGTGCAAACACAGCATATGGTAGCTTCGATCTCCAAGGCTTAAGGGATCTTCCTACCTCATTTTTAATTTTTTTATAGAGACAAGGTCTCACTATGTTGTTCAGGCTTGTCTTGCACTCTTGAGCTCAAGCAATCCTCCCACCTCGGCCTCCCAAAGTGCTGAGTTTACAGGGATGAGCCACCACACCCAGCCAACACATGCCTTTTTTAAAAAACAAAACTGCAAGAGTTTTACGTGTGCACAGAAAAAAAAAAGTCTGTTTTGTTGACTAATGTGTCCACAATGCTTAGTTTGGAAGGAATTAGGTAATTAATAAATATTTATTTAATACACAAATGTGTTATTGCCAAGGGGCTAGATTATGGGAGGCATTAATTTTTATTTTATACACTTCTGTATTGTGATTGGTAATTTTGTGTGTCAATTTGAGTGGGCTAAGGATGTCCAATGAGTTGGTAAAACATTACTTTTGGGTGTGTCTGTGAAGATGTTTCTGGAAGAAATTAGCACCTGAATCAGTCGACCAAGTAAAGAAGATCTGCCCTCACCAGTGTAGGAGGGCATTGCCCATTTCACTGAGGGCCCAAATAGAACAAAAAGGCAGAGAAAGGGCAAATTCAGTGTCTCTCCTTGAGCTGGGACATCTATCTTCTCCTGCCCTTGGACACTGGAGATGCTGGTTCTCAAGCCTTTGGACTCCAGGACTTACACCAGCCCCTGCTACTCCCTTTCTGTGTTCTCAGGCCTTTGGCATTGGACTGGGAATTACACCATTGGCTTTTCTGGTGCCCAGGACTTTGGAGATAGACTAAATTACACCACAAGTTTTCATGGTTCTCCAGCTTACAAATGGCATTTTGTGGGATGATATGGTTTGGCTCTATGTCCCCACCCAAATCTCACCTTGAATTGTAGTTCCCATAATCCCCACGTATAATGGGAGGGACCTAGTGGGAGATAATTTAATCACAGGAGTGCTTCCCTCATGCCGTTCTTGTAATAGTGAGTGAGTTCTCATGAAATCTGATTTTTTTTTGTCTTTTCTTTTCTTTTTTTTTTTTTGAGACAATAATCCTGTTGTCACCAGGCTGGAGTGCAGTGGCACGATCTTGGCTTACTGCAACCTCTGCCTCCTGGATTCAAGCGATTTTTCTGCCTCAGCCTCCCAAGTAGCTGAGACTACAGGCATGTGCTGGCACGCCTGGCTAATTTTTGTATTTTTACTAGAGACGGGGTTTCACTATGTTGGCCAGGATGGTCTCCATCTCTTTACCTCATGATCCACCTGCTTCGGCCTCCCAAAGTGCTGGGATTACAGGCATGAGCGACTGTGCCTGGCCGATCTGATGGTTTTATAAGGGGCTTTTCCCCCTTTGGTTCGGCACTTCTCTATCCTGCAGTCATGAGAAGGATGTGTTTGCTTCCCCTTCCACTGGGACTGTAAGTTTCCTGAGGCCTCCCAGGCATGTGGAACTGTGAGTCAGTTAAACCTCTTTCCTTTATAAATTACCCAGTCTTGGGCAGTTTTCTACAGCAGTGTGAGAACGGAATAATACGCGGGATTCCTTGGCCTCTGTAATCACATGAGCTAATTCCCATAATAAATCACCTAATATCTATCATCTAGTTATTAATCCATCCATCCTATTGATTTTGCTGCTCTAGAAAGCCCTGATTAACATATGTATTATTCAGATTTTTAAATAATCATCTGCACGTGTGTGTGTGTGTGTGTGTGTGTGTGTATATATATATATTTTTTTCTTTTCTTTTTTTTGAGATGGAGTTTCTCTCTTGTTACCCAAGCTGGAGTGCAATGGCATGATCTTTGCCCTCACCACAACCTCTGCCTCCCGGGTTCAAGTGATTCTCCTGCCTCAGCCTCCTGAGTAGCTGGGATTACAGGTGCCCACCACCATGCCTGGCTAATTTTTGTATTTGTAGTAGACACAGGGTTTCTCCATGTTGGTCAGGCTGGTCTTGAACTCCCAACCTCAGGTGATATGCCTGCCTCGACCTCCCAAAGTGCTGGGATTACAGGCATGAGCCACTGTGCCCGGCCCATGATTATATATTTTTATACACAAATAACTCATTGTTATACTTTAGCTGTAAAAATGCAGAAGGTATGGAGTAAATAATTATTTAAAAAAATAAAAAACAAAATTGGCATGTGTATTAGTTTCCTAGGGCACTGTAACAAAGTACAACAAACTGGGCAGCTTAAACAACAGAAACTAATTGTCTCAGAGTTCTGGAAGCCAGAAGTCTGAAATCAAGCTGTTGGTATGGCCACATACCCTCTGGAATCTGTAGGGTAATCTTTACTTGCCTCTTCTAGCTTCTGATGGTTTGTTGGCAATTTTTGGCAATCTTTGGCCTGCAGTTACATAACTCCAATTTCTGCCCTCATGACATCCTCCCTCCTGGATCTGTGTCTTCACATGGCTGTGCTGTCTTCCTATAAAGACACCAATCATACCGGATTAGGCCCCATCCTAAAGACCTCATTTTAACTTGATTACCTGTGTAAACACCCAGGCTCTGAAGCCCAGAGACAAAAGGACAACACCCAGGTCCATGGTGAGCTTGGATGTAAACCGGGAATGCCTTTCAACTTTCAGCACGTCTAATTGGGAAGAAATAACTGGAGATACAGTAGTTCCCTCTTATCTGCAGTGGATACATTCCAAGACCCCTAATGGATGCTTGAAACCTTGGATGGTGCCTGTCTTTGTTCATTTTCTGTTACTAGAGTAACACAGACTGGAGAATTTATAAAGAACAGAAGTTTATTTGGCTCATGGTTCTGGAGGGTGGGAAGTCCAAAAGCATGGTGCAGGCATCTGGCAAGGAGCACCTCGTAGCAGGAAGCATCATATGGCAAGTGAGTGCAGGAGACAGAGACAGAGGACTCAAGTCCTTGGATAACTCACCTACTCCTGAGATAATGGCAATCTGTTTATGAGGGATCCATTGTCATGATCTAATCACTTCTCAATTTTTCCCTTTTTGCGGAGAACAAGGTCTCACTATGTTGCCCAGATAGGTCTCCAACTTCTGGGCTTAAGTTGTCCTCTCACCTCTGTCTCCCTAAGTGTTGGGATTATAGGCATGAGCCACTACACCTGGCTTCTTTCCAACTGTTTTTTTTTTTTTTTTTTTTTTTTCCTCTGAGATAGAGCCTTGCTCTCTTGCCCGGCTGGAGTACAATGGTGCAATCTCACGTCACTGCAACTTCCACCTCCCAGGTTCAAGCGATTCTCCTGCCTCAGCCTCCCAAGCAGCCAGGACTACAGGTGTGCATCACCACACCCAGCTAATTTTTGCATTTTTAGTAGGATGGGTTTCACCATGTTGACCAGGAGGGTCTTGGTCTCTTGACCTTGTGATCTGCCCACCTCAGCCTCCCAAAGTGTTGGGTTTACAGGTGTAAGCCACCACGCCTGGCCCAACTGTTTTTCTTTCTAATCACTTCTTTAAGACCCCTCCTCTTAATGCTGTAATGTTGGCAATTTAATTTCTTTTTGAAATTATTTTATTTTATTTATTGTTCTCTAATTTAATTTTAATTTTAATCTTTTTCAGAAACAGGATCTTGCTCTTTTACCCGGGCTGGACTGCAGTGGTATGATCACAGCTCATTGCAGCCCCAAATTCCTGGGGCCCAAGTGAGCCTCCTGCCTCAGCCTCCTGAGCTGCTAGGACTACAGGCATGTGGCACCATGCCTGGCTAATTTTTATGTTTTTTTTGTAGAGAGGGGGTCTTACTGTATTGCCCAGGTTGGCCAGGAACTCCTGACCTCAAGAAATCCTCCTGCCTCAGCCTCCTAAAGCACTGGGACTGGAGGTATGAGCTACCATGCCCAGCCATGGTAATTACATTTCGACATAAATTTCTTGGACATATTCAAATCATAGCAGTAAGAAACCCTATATATATAGTACTATATATAAATTTCTCTAAATACTTCTATATACATAATATATATGTCTTATACATATGTACTTATGATAAAGTTTAATTTATAAATCAGGTAGAGTAAGAGATTAACAATAACAATAATTATAACAATGTACTGTCATAAAAGTGTATGAATGTGGTCTCTTTCCTCTCAAGCTATCTCATCATACTGTACTCATCTATTTTCAGACTGTTATTGACCACTGATAAATATCTGAAACTGCAGAGGGCAAAACTACTGAAAGCAAAACTGTGGTTAAGTGGCGATACCACCCATTGCCATAGTGGGGTGAATGAATTTTCAGGGTGTGGGGTTAAATCCCATGCTCACTTCTGCTTAGCTGTGTAACACTGGACCAGCCAGGCCTCCCCACGAGTCTCTGTTTTCTTGTGTGTAAAATGGGGAGAATAGCACCCATATTGCAAGGTTATCTTGCAACTCAAGGCAGTTGTAATGTAGCTGGCACATTATAGGCACTGAATAAATGGTAACTATGATTATTGTCATTATTGTGGTTATATTTACCATCTTAACAGAAGACAATCTTCTTTTTGTTGATATGGAGTTTCACTCTTGTTGCCCAGGCTGAAGTGCAATGGCATGATCTCGGCTCACCACAACCTCTGCCTCCAGGGTTCAAGCGATTCTCTTGCCTCAGCCTCACTAGTAGCTGGGATTACAGGCATGTGCCATCGTGCTCGGCTAGTTATATATTTTTAGTAGAGACGGGGTTTCTCCATGGTGGTCAGGCTGGTCTCAAACTCCCAACCTCAGGTGATCCGCCCACCTCATCCTCTCAAAGTGCTGGGATTACAGGCATGAGCCACCGTGCCCGGTCACAAAAGACAAATTTAAATCAATGAAAGAATTTTACTCTAACACTCTTTTTTTGGGAGTGGCTGAATTCATAATCCGGGACTATATGAAACTAACTTTTCTTGACATTGTTGGAAAAATCAAGCATTCCTGTGAAAGCCAGGGGAGCCAGTTTCGTTAACCTGTATCAGGCAGGGATATTTGGCTGGTGACAGCCATTCTTGAGTAATGGGCGCTAAATACCACTTCCTTCTAGAGAGCTCTCAGACAGCTCCCAGGCCTCATGTATTTTGAAAAGCAGTGTCCTTTATGTAATCGGCTGCGAAAAACATATTCCAAAGAGAAACATACGCCCCAGTAGTTACAGGGAGATTTTGCAATGCTGTCTTCTAAGAACAAATAAAGAGACAGATCTGAACCTGAGGGCCAGGCCACTTTGTTTGATGTGTTCAGATTTCATGCGACAAGAGGGAATAACTTCTAACAAAGTTACTTCTAACAAAGCATAAGTAACATGACCAGGAAACCTCAAATCCCTCTCCTGAGGTGTCCCAGAGGACTCAGAAAAAGTTAAAAGCAAGTTATGTTCTTCGTATGAAAACACTCATTTAATTGCTTCTGCAATTAATTAGTTCAGTTCTTGCTAAATTGCAGTCAGACAAATGCCCACATCAGACTCTCCCCTCCCTGGTCTTGTTAGGTGTTTGGAGAAGGGAGGTTGCCCTGACAGCAAATATGCCCCTCATTGTTAGTTTCAGTGGCCATGTGAGTGGTTTTTATTGGTTTGTTTTTTTCTGTTTTTAGGAATATGGATGAGGCTGTCAATTTAAAAGAAAAGTCAGGCTCTAGCCCTTGATTGGCTGTTGCTGCTCAAGCTGGCTATTTAGTTTTAGAGCTGATTCTCTGCTTCATTAGATGGTGCATTCACATGAAGCTTAGTTACGTAATACATAATTTTCTAAAACAGGAGTCATCCCATTTACCAGGTGATGGAGAGGCCCAGGTTGGCCTCAGATGCAGTCTCAATAGGCAGTTGCTACTTGGGATGACTTAAGAGGACCAGGGCCTTTATCCACTCCTCTCACCCCATTCATATCACCCAAGCAAGAAAAGTTTTTTTTTTTTTTTTTTTTTAATTATCAACATGGTAGCAAGGACCCTTTGGGTTTTCATTCGTTTGGCTTAAGAGATCTTCTCTCTAGGTACAAAAGAACTAAGAAGAGATACCGCTATTCCTGTCACCCTCAGACTGTTCACTTCTTTGCTTTTCCACCTCAAGGTCTCCGCACTTGTGGATTTGGTTTCCTGCCCTGCTGGCTTTCAGTCTGGTGCACTCTAAGGAACAGCCTGAGGAGGCACAAGTGGTCCTCTTGCTTCCTTGAGTTGGTCATTCAAGTTTCTGGCAATAACTCTTGCTTCTCTGATTCCCAGGACTGGGTTTCAGCTCCAGGGTCTCCAGATCTGCGCACACAGTTGGAGTTTTCAAACTAGTCTCTTTGTTTACAGAAGTATGGGCTACAGTATGTCTACCAAAGGGTTTTCCTCAAACATCACCATCACTGTCTTCATCATTTCCGTCACAATTAACGTTCATCATTATTTTGTGCCAGGTACTATAACACTCGCATTACATAGACAATTACATTCAATACTCATAGCAATCCTGTGCAAGAGGTGCTTTTTCTTTCCTCATTTTGAAGATGAGAAAACAGAGGCTCAGAGAGGTTGCATTACACATCCAAAATCACACAGCAAGTAGGTAGTGAAGCTGATGTGTAAAGCCATGCTCTCTGACTCTAGAACCTTTACCACTCCAATGTACTTTTCATATATTTTTCCACCTTGCCCCCCTGTTCAAAGATCCCTGGATGGGCCTGTCACCTCCAGGATAAAGGGGCAGCTCCCCAGTGTGGCTGTCAATGCCGATCTGAGCTGATGCAAGCCTTATGTTCCACCCAGGACAGGGATAGGCCTCATGGCCTCCCTTGCTTTTCACGTTCTGACCATGTCCAAGGCCCAGCGTGCTGGTCATTTCCTCTGAAACACTATTTTCTGAATCTCCCATGACATCCTCTTCCTTCCTGTAACTCTTCCAACCTCAACCTTTATCCCACCCTAGATTTGATAAAAACCATGTTTATTAAACAGGACACATTGTAAAGATTCTAATGGGAGGCACCTCTAGATTTTTTAAGTTAAATTTTAATATTTTTCCAAATGAATATATGCAACTATTATTGCCTGAAATATGGCCCGGGGCGGGTGGATCAAGCCGTAATCTCAGCCTTGGGAGGCGAGGCCGGGCGATCACAAAGGTCAGGAGATCAAGACCATCCTGGCAACAGTGAAACCTCCCGTCTCGTACTAAAATAAATATAAAAAGAATTAGCCGGGCCGAGGTGCGGCACGTGCAGTCCCAGCTACTCGGGAGCTGAGGCAGGAGAATGGGCGTGAACCCGGGAGGGCGGAGCTGCAGTGAGCAAGATCTGCGCCACCGCACTCCAGCCTGGGACAGAGCAAGACTCCGTCTCAAAAAAAAAACAAAAAAAAAGAGAAATACTTGCTAAAAGACAATATTAATCAGCGGCCTTGCTCTACATGAATCTTTTTCTCAGAGGCAATTACTTTCATCTTTAAAGCTGTTTCTTCTCATTTTGAAAACATTTTATAAAACATGTTTATCCAGCTACCTCTTGATTCTCCAATTTCAACCATTTTTTTCTTGACTTTCTATTATGATATGTCAAGATTTTAGCTCTTACATACTCCCACTTCCTTCAACACCCTAAAATAATTCTATCACATGTTTGGTTAAATTCACTTTCAATGTTTATATTATTGTGACTGTAGTATATATCACATACTGCTAAGACAAATTTGGAATAGAAGTCTATTCCTATCTTTGTATAACTTTTTTAGAGTTATTACTTGCTTTATTATTGCTATTTTTATTTCCTTAATTTTCTTAGGGTCTCTGTATCTTTTAATAGCTCATATTTCCACATGGTCAAACATGTCTGTTGAACTACCAGTTCTGCATGACACTCCCTGGAGAAAACCCTGTGGACTCTGAGTTCCGCTCTTCAGGATGCAGCACACCCATCATTGTCATTATCCACAGAATTCCTTTCAGGTATCTCCTTTGCTGGATTAGCCGTTTCCTGGATCTTATATCTTTGTCTCTTTTTAGTTAATTCCCTTGTGTGTTAGTTCGCTCGGGCTGTGAAACAGTCAAACACCAACTGTTTGACTTAAACAATATACATTTATTTTTTTCACAATTCTAGAGGCTGGAAGTCCAAGATCAAGGTGCCAGCAGGTTTGGCTTATAGTGAGACCTCTTTCCTTGGCTTGGAGATGACACCTTCTTTCTGTGTCCTTGCATGGACTCTTCTCTGGGTGAGTGGAGAAAAACACAGAGCTCTGCTGTCTCTTCCTCTTTTTATAAGGACACCAGTCCTATTAGATTAAGAATCTACCCATATGTCCTCATTTAGCCTTAATTACCTCCTCTAAGGCCCTGTCTCCAAATATAGTCACATTAGGGGTTAAGCTTCAACATGAATTTTAGGAGGACATCAGTCAGTCTATAATACAATTTTTATGGTGTTTACCTGCTAAAGGGTACAAGGAAAGATCACTTTTTGAGATGTTCCTTTATTTTATCCTATCTTTATACTCAATAGACAATCTGGCTGCATGCAGAATCTCAAGTGAAAAATTACTTTTCTTAAGAAAAAAATAGTTTGGCATTGTGTAGCAAGATTAAAAAGAGCATTTTCTTTTATCCAGCACTTCCACTCCCAAGCATAAACCCTAGAGACAAATTTTTACATATATGTGAGAACACCTGTATAAAAGTATGCATAACTTACTGTGTAAGCAAGGTGGTAAATATGACTCATAGAATGCAAGTATAAAGTACTTTTTATTTTGTCTAACATTGTCTCTTTAAAATTTATTGGCCCTGGATAAAAGCTTGGGCAAGCTCATGGCTTTTCTGGTTATTCTTAGAGACTAGAGAATACTACTGTTACTTTAAATCAGAGAAGAGAGTCATAGTGCAGAAATTATAATGTTTAGTCCAATACATAAGCAATTTTTCAACCTTCACCCAAACATAATACTTTTCCATCCTCCAGGCCAACCCTCCATTTGGTGGTGGTCTGGGGAGGGAAGGGATTGGGGTAGGGGTGCATTTGGTTCCTCCAGCTGCCATATCTTCCAAGGGTCTCCTTGGGCAAAATTCAGAATGATTGCAGACCACCTCTTTGTCTCAAGAGCCACCTTTGGTTCATGAGAACATGAGAAACATTCATACATCCTCTGCCCCTACACAGAAGAAGCCAGGATGATCCAGTGCAGTGGTCACTGTCCTTACTCATCCACACATCCATCCATGCATCCATCCGTGCATCCATCCATGCATCCATCCATGCATCCATCCATGTATCCATCCATGCATCCACCCGTCCATCCATCCATGCATCCATCCATGCATCCATCCATGTATCCATCCATGCATCCATCCATGCATCCACCCGTCCATCCATCCAACCATCCATCTACCCATCCATCCATTCATCCATCCATTCATCCATCCGTCTATCCATCCGTCCATCCATCCATCCATCCACCCACTTGTCCATCCATCCACCCACTTGTCCATCCATCCAACCATCCATCAACCCATTCATCCATCCATCCATCCATCCATCCCTCCATCCACCCGTCCATCCATCCAACCATCCATCTNNC
>NW_016820436.1:73282-128544 GCF_001698545.2 Rhinopithecus bieti | reverse complement strand
CATCCATCCATCCATCCATCCATCCATCCATCCACCCATCCATCCATCCCTCCATCCACCCGTCCATCCATCCAACCATCCATCTACCCATCCATCCATCCATCCATCCATCCATCCATCCATCCATCCATCCATCCAACCGTCCATCCATCCAACCATCCATCTACCCATTCATCCATCCATCCATCCATCCATCCATCCATCCATCCATCCACCTGTCCGTCCATCCATCCAACCATCCATCTATCCATCCATCCATCCATCCATCCGTCCATCCATCCAACCATCCATCTACCCATCCATCCATTCATCCATCCATCCATCCATCCATCCATCCATCCATCCACGCACTCACCCATCTATCCATCCATTCACCTACCCATGTATTTATTCACCTACCCATTCATCCACCACCCACCCACCCATCCAGCCAGCCAGCCATCCACCCATCCAGGCAACCATCTAACATCCATTCATTCTTCTATGCATCTGTCTTGTCTACCCCAGCATTTCTTGAGCCAGAGGCAGACAGTAGTTCTAAACTGCAGAGATCACAAAGGACTCTTTTGAGATCTCTCATAAAGCTTGAGGTGAGAGACAGGCATCCTCCTTCTGCCACTTAAGGGGATAGTGACACAGCCATCATCACAACATCACTCTTCAAACAAAATCTCCTCCAAAAAGCCTCTTTCTTCCTTCAGCTTTTACAAGCAAATGTTTATGTTTTCACATTTGACACAAAGAGGCCACATTTATATAAACACATTATGTCTTCAGACCACTTTCATTGCAGTTTTGAACCTCAGATATGACAAATTCTCATATCAATGTATCCCTAATTTCTTTTATAATTTATTTTTTATAAATTATGACATAATAAAACTTGATAAGTGATTACTCATGTAAAATATTTCCTTTAACACTTTATAAGTTAATCAAGTGGATAGCCCAGTAGATTTTAGTTGTTGCTTAAATAGGGAGTTCTCATGATTTTAGTATTATACAAATTTAGTTGAGACTACACTCAAAAATAAGTTTAGAAAATAGCACTATAAAAGATGGGGAGTGAGCAGTAAAATAACCCATACAGGATGCTATGCCGTAGGAAATTAGATGTTTTCACTGCTTCTGTGGTCTCAAAGTGAGTAAAGGGCTTGAGAGTCATGAAGCTGATTCCTTCCATTGTAAAGTCTGTATATGGCCCTTGCTTTGGTATCTGAAGGTTATCATTCCCTGGTGCCTCAACAGAAGCATCCAAGTTGACATCTTATTTATATATTTTTTGATATCAAAAGATTGGAAACAAACTTTATATCCATAAGTAAGAGACTACATAAATAAGTGATGCTATATCCATGCAAACCAACCATCCTATTATGCTAAATCCATGAAGCATCATACAACAGTGATAATGAACCAGGGCAACACTTATTAACATGGATAAACCTTACAAACAAAATTCTAAGGGGACAATTCCATATATTATATGTATTATAATTTGTATACATTAATATGTGTATCATTCTATATTTTAAAGTGTAAAATAATATTGCTTAGGAATACATGGATATGTAGCGAAGTATAAGGAAATCTGAGGCATCACATGCAGTTGATAATGACAATGATGGCAATATTTGCTTCTAGGAGGTGGGGAGAAGGATAGGACGTGGAAAATATATTCAGAGGGTTTCAACTCTCTTGGTAATGTTTTATTTTTTGAGTTGGAAGATACTTGGTTTTCCATTGTATTATTCTTCACACCTTGTGATTTATCTTTTTTTTTTTTTTTTTTTTGAGTCGAAGTCTCACTATGTAGCCCAGGTCAGTGGCACAATCTCGACTCACTGCGAGCTCCGCCTCCCAGGTTCACACCGCTCTCCTGCCTCAGCCTCCTGAGTAGCTGGTACGACAGCAGCCTGCCACCACAGTGCCCGGCTAAATTTTTTGTATTTTTAGTAGAGGCGGGGTTTCACCGTTTTAACCAGGATGGTCTTGATCTCCTGACGTCGTGATCCGCCCACCTGGGCCTCCCAAAGTGCTGGGATTACAGGCGTGAGCCACCAGCACCTTCTGATATATCTTAACTAGTTTAGATTATGTTTGAAAGAAAATACTTTTTTTCCTTCAAAATTTGAAGACTCTCATCCATTCACCAGTTTCCAATGTTGGTGGTAAGTAAGCTAATGCCATTTTCAGATCTGATTATTTTAGTGAGATCTATTTCCTTCCTCCCGCTTCCCAACTCTGGGAGCTATTAGAAGCATTACTTTTTGAAACATTCTCTTTTTTGACACTGCTGGGCTCTTTCAGTATGGAACATAGACTCTTATACAGATATTGTTAAAGAGATCACTCAAATTTCCTTTAATCATGGGAAATTTGAGTGATCTCTTTAATAATATCCTCTCTCCTGCATTTTCTCTGCTCCTATTTTCTCTAATTACAGTTATTTGGATGTTGGACTTCCTAGACTAGTTCTCTAATTTTATTTACTTTATTTCTAATTTTGACCTATTTCTCTTTTCATTCTAAGGGATTTCTTCAAATTTATCCTTCAGTCCTCTAGTGAATTTTAAAATTTCTTCTATTACATTTTTAATTTTAAATGTTAATTTTTCTTAATTTTCTATCTCTACATTGTCATCCCTTCTTATTTCATGAATACAGCATCTTTTCATGTCTCCTAGAACATTAAATATATCCTTCATAGTTTTAATGTCTTTTCTATTCCTTGCATCGTGTCTGTTTGTTATGAGTTTCTTCTTTGTCTCCTCCTTTTTTTCTTCTCCTTCTTCTTGCCCCTTTCCTCCCCTTCTTTTTTCTTTCTTTTCTCCTCCTCCTTCTTCTTTTCCTTCTAGTTTTTGTTTAATTTCCTTCACAGTATAGATTTTCATCAAATGTATGCACATGCTTGGCAGACCATTTCTATGGAAGAGAATGTGCTAAAAAGCTGAATGAAGATTTGTGTTTATGAGTTGAATGGCAGGTTTCACTATAGGGCAGCTGTTCTCAAAGTGTGGTCTGTGAACCCCTAAGAGTCACTGGGATCCTTTCAGGGGTCTACGGCATCAAAACTATCTTCATAATAATATTGAGATGTTATCTTCCCTTTGTTCTGGGTTGAAAATTATAGTGATTATGCAAAAGGAGTGATGGATACGATGGATAATTTCATTTGTCAAATTGGCACAGGGTGCTCAGGAATTTGGTCAAAAATTATTGTGAATGTTTCCGTGAGGGTGCTTTAGATTAAGGTTTAAATCTGTGGACTTTAAAAAATTGTAGTAAAATATACATAATATGAAATCTACTCTCAACAAATTTTGAAGTGTACAGTATAATATTGCTAACTGTATGTACATTGCTGTATAGCAGATCTCTAGGACTTTTTCACCTCGAGTGACTGAAACTATGTCTATTCAATAGCAACTCCTATTTCCCCCTCCCCTAAGCCCTGGCAACCACCATTTTACTCTCTGCTTCTATGAATTTGACTACATTAAATTACTTCATAAAAGTGGAATCAGGTAGCATTTATCTTACTGTGATGAATGTATTTCATTAAGTATAATCTCCTTAAGTTTCATTCATGTTGTAGCATATGACAGAATTTCTTTCTTTCTTAAGGGTGAATCTTACCCTACTGTGTGCATGCACACACACACAGACGTACACACACACACATATTCTTTATACATTTATCCATTAATGAACATTTAGGTTACTTCCACCACTTGGCTATTGTAAATAATGCTACAAAGAACAGGGGAATACAAACATGAGGCCCTGTTTTCAGTTATGTTGTATATATGCCCAGAAGTGGGACTGATGGATCATATGGTAGTTCTATTTTTAATCTTTTGAGGAAACTCCATACTATTTTCCACAGCGACTGTACCATTTTACATTCCCAACAACAGTGCACAACAATTCTAATTTCTCTGTATTTTAATCAACATTTGTCATTTTCTGGTTTGTTTTTGTTGTTGATAATCGGCCATTCTAGCATGTTGCTGTCTAGTATCCTTGAATTTCTTTTTTTAAAATTTATTTTTTATTATTATACTTTTAAGTTCTAGGGTACATGTGCACAATGTAGGTTTGTTACATATGTATACATGTGCCATGTTGGTGTGCTGCACTCATTAACTTATCATTTACATCAGGTATATCTCCTAATGCTATCCCTCCTCCCTCCCCCCATCCCACGACAGACCCCAGTGTGTGATGTTCCCCTTCCTGTGTCCAAATGTTCTCATTGTTCAATTCCCACCTACGAGTGAGAACATGTGGTGTTTGGTTTTCTGTCCTTGCAATAGTTTGCTGAGAATGATGGTTTCCAGCTTCATCTATGTTCCTACAAAGGACAAGAACTCATCCTTGTTTATGGCCTCATAGTATTCCATGATGTATATGTGCCACATTTTTTTAATTCAGTCTACCATTGATGGACATTTGGGTTGGTTCCAAGTCTTTGCTATTGTGAATAGTGCCACAATAAACATACGTATATATGTGTCTTTATAGCAGCATGATTTATAATCCTTTGGGTATATACCTAGTAATGGGATGGCTGGGTCAAATGGTATTTCTAGTTCTAGATCCTTGAGGAATCGCCACACTGACTTCCATAATGGTTGAACTAGTTTACACTCCCACCAACAGTGTAAAAGTGTTCCTATTTCTCCACATCCTCTCCAGCACCTGTTGTTTCCTGACTTTTTAATGATCGCCATTCTAACCAGTATGAGATGGTATCTCATTGTGGTTTTGATTTGCATTTCTCTGATGGCCAGTGATGATGAGCATTTTTTCATGTGTCTGTTGGCTACATAAATGTCTTCTTTTGAGAAGTGTCTGTTCACATCCTTTGCCCACTTTTTGATGGCGTTGTTTTTTTTTTTCTTGTAAATTTGTTTAAGTTCTTTGTAGATTCTGGATATTAGCCCTTTGTCAGATGAGTAGATTGCAAAAATTTTCTCCCATTCTGTAGGTTGCCTGTTCACTCTAATGGTAGTTTCTTTTGCTGTGCAGAAGCTCTTTAGTTTAATTAGATCCCATTTGGCTTTTGTTGCCATTGCTTTTGGTGTTTTAGACATGAAGTCCTTGCCCATGCCTATGTCCTGAGTGGTATTGCCTAGATTTTCTTCTAGGGTTTTTATGGTTTTAGGTCTAACATTTAAGTCTTTAATCCATCTTGAATTGATTTTTGTATAAGGCGTAAGGAAGGGATCCAGTTTCAGCTTTCTACATATGGCCTCGAATTTCAACTTGATGAATTTTCTTTACTGTTTCTTGTAAGGCAGGTATAATGGTGAGACACTCTTTCAGCTTTTGTTTACCTGGAAAAGTATTTCTCCTTCCTTTTTTTTTTTTGAGACGGAGTCACGCTGTATCACCCAGGCTGGAGTGCAGTGGGCAATCTCGGCTCACTGCATTCTCCGCCTCCCAGGTTCACCCCATTCTCCTGCCTCAACCTCCCAAGTAGCTGGGACTACAGGCACCCGCCACCACGCCTGGCTAATTTTTTTTTGTATTTTTAGTAGAGACGGGGTTTCACTGTGTTAGCCAGGATGGTCTCAATCTCCTGACGTCATGATCTGCCCACCTTGGCCTCCCAAAGTGCTGGGATTACAGGCATGAGCCACCACGTCTGACCCTACTTCATTTTTGAAGAAAAGTTTTGCTGGATACAATATTCAAGCTGGACAGGATTTTTTTCCTTTTGGCACTTTCACTATGTCATCCCACACACTTCTGAATTACAAGGTCTCTGCTGAGAAATTTGCTGATAGTTTTACACAGACTCTCTTTTATGTGGCATGTCACTTTTCTTTTACTGCTTTCATAATTTTCTTTTTGTCTCTGACTTTTGAACATTTGGTTATAATGTGTTTGGGTGATAGACCTTTTTGGATTCATCATTTAGAATCCTTTGGGTTTCTTAAATCTGATGTTCATTTACTTCCCCAGACTTAGGAAGTTTTCAGCCATTATTTCTTGGGATAAACTTTCTGCCTCTTTCTTTCTCTCTCTATTCTTCTTGTTCTGGAACATTCATAATGTATATATTTTTAATGGTGTTCCATAATTCCCTTAGGCTTTCTTCATTCTTTTTTCTTTTTGTTCTTCTGATTGGATAATTTCAAATGACCTGTCTTTGAGTTTGCTTTTTTTTTTTTTTTTTTTTTGGCATGATCAATTCTGACATTGAATCCTCTAGTGAATTTTTTCGTTCAGTTATTTTATTATTTAGTTCCAAAATATATAATTCTTTTTTATATTTTCTGTCTTTCTTGATTTTCTATTTTATTCATGCATCATTTTCCTGAGCTCACTGAGTATCTTTATGATGGCTATTTTGAATTATTTTTCAGGTAATTCACATACCTCCTTCCTTTTTTTTTTTGTTTTTTTTGAGATGGAGTCTCACTTACTCTGTCATCCAGGCTGGAGTACAGTGGCATGATCTTGGCTCACTGCAACCCTCCGCCTCCTGGGTTCAAGCAATTCTCCTGTCTCAGCCTTCCAAGTAGCTGGGATTACAGGTTCACACCACCACGCCCAGCTAATTTTTTGTAGTTTTAGTAGAGACGGGGTATCACCATGTTGGCCAGGCTGGTCTCAAACTCCTGACTTCAGGTGGTCTACCCACCTTGGCATCCCAAAGTATTGGGATTATAGGTGTGAGCCACTGCGCCTGGCCACATATCTCTTTTCTTTAGGGTCAGTTTCTAAAGATTTACTTTTTTTTCTTTTCTTTTGGGCCATGCTTCTTTGTTTCTTTGTATACCTTGTAACTTTGTGTTGGGATTTATGCATTTGAAAAAACAGACACTTTAGTAACTGGCTTTGTAAAGAGAAATGTCTTTACCAAGCAGCCTGGTGTGACGTTCTGAAGTGTCTCAAACATTTTCTGTGGAGACATCTTCTCTGGACTTATGCATGTAAATTACCAATAAGAGAAATTTGCTGTTTTCTTTTTTTAGCATTCATAATATCTTGCTTTCCCTGGCGTCTGTTTGTAGTATTGCAGGTTCTCTGGATCTCTTTTCAGACTCCTGGTTATTTTCCTCAGAACTTCCCAGGCTTCTAGCGCATGTCAGATCCTGTCAGTGCTTTGAGTTGTGCAAGATAAAAACCAGTTTTTTTTTTTTTTTCTAGAAGCCTCCACCACCACCCTACCCCCACCAAAACTGTACTAGTGGATGCATGCTAAATTATTCTCCCCTCCCTCCAACTCCCAAGGAAGAGGTCACCAAGGCTGTGTCTGTTATACTGCTGGTCCCCTGGCTATGTCTATTACATTGCTAGCTCTCTTTTGTTTTTATTGGCCCCCAGACACCTAGAGTATGCCAGGCTCTGTCAGCACTCCCAAACAGGTGAGAAATAGATCAGTCTCAGCCTCCCAAATGGACAGAATGTTGGACACACACTTCAACTCTTTCTCCAGGAAGAAGCCAGGAGCTGGGAGTTTCCCCCAGTCATGGCATGCTGAGCTGGAGAGAAGAGCTGAGGCAGGTGGATGCTATGAATTTTTCTACAGTTCTGATGCAGCTGGCTTTGTGCTTGCTGGAGGTGCAGGAACCTCTTAACTGTTTTTGAGATTTCTCACAAAGGGAATTGGTTTATGTATTTTTGTTGATTTGGTGTCTATAAAGGAAACAAGAATTTTGGGCTTCTTATTCTGACACTTTGCTGGCCTAAATTAGTGGACTTTGAGTAATGCAGATTGTGCTCCATAACGTGGGTGGGCCTCATCCAATCAGTTGAAGGGCTGAATAGAACAAAAAGACTAACTTCCCCTAAGCAAGAGAGAGAATTTTTTGGCAGACTACCTTTGGGCTTCAACTGCAACAGCAGCTCTTCTTGATTCTACAGCAGACTGCCTTCAGACTGGAACTCACCATTGGCTCCATTTTGGACTTGTTGGTTTCCATAATAAGCCAACTTTTTATAATAAATATCGTGTGTGTGTGTGTCCCATTGGTTCTGTTTCTCTGGAGAACCTGGAGTAATACAATGGCTAAAACTACTGGTACAAATCAAGGCACCAGGCTTTACCAATGTTTTTGAATTCTTTATTGCCACATGTTGAAAATAAAAACAAAATGCCAGTTTCACTTGGGAATGTTCTTCATGAAGCAGAAAATATATTGGTTTTATTAAATCTTGACCCTTGAGTAAATATCTTCTTAATATTCTGCAACAATGCAAAATATGTATAAAGCACTATTGCTGCAGGTGAACTAGGACGGTTAACTCAAGGAAAAACACTCTTGTGCTAAATTGGCAAGTGAAATTAGCTACTTTTTTTCTTGGAACTCCATTTTTTTTTTTTTGAAAGAATAACTGGAAGACTATTCAGACTTAGGTATTTGGCAGACATTATCTTGAAAATGAGTGAAGTTAGCTTATCACTTGAAAAAAAATGACTGACAGTATTTTCCACCAATGATAAAATTCAAGCTTTAAAACAGAAATTAAAATTTTGAAAATTGTGTTTGTCAGAGTGAGATTGTTATCTTATGAATACTTGAGCTTTTCTGATGAGATCAGCAGTAATAATAATGACTGACATTTGATATTGTAGAATCAAATGTGTTAACATGTTGGAAAATCTGCATGATTCTGTGAGCCAGTACAAAATCACATATGGGTAAAAAACTTATTCAAAATACCAGAAGGGCCAAGGGATGTTAACATAGCAGAAGATAAAAAGTTTAACGATAAGGTTTCAGATAACACACAGCAACTAACCTTTAAGAAACTATTACTTGTGCGCTTTTGATGTGGTATTACATAAATATATCTGCAGTTGTTTGAAAAAACTATTGAAATATTCCTCTTTTCCAGCTACACAGCTCTGTAGTCCTCACATGTTTCAGCCCAACAATACCTCAAAACCTATTGAATGCAGGAGCAAATAGGATAATTTAGGTTTATTATTAAGCCAAACCCTTAAGAGACTTGCAAATTTTAAAACAATGCCACTCTCTTCACTAATGTTTTTCTGTTTTGGATAAAAGCTATTTTTAATAAAAATGTTTTTTATGCACATAATGGGTTATTGTTATTTTACAGTGAATTAATATTAAAAACGTTTGGTTTTAGTTTCTAAATATTGGTGGATACAACTCACGTAACCAAAATCTCTCTGCAGACTTCAATACATTTTAAAAATATTAAGGGGGGACCGGGCACAGTGGCTGACGCCTACAATTCCTGCACTTTGGGAGGCCGAGGTGGGTGGATCACTTGAGGTCAGGAGTTCAAGACCAGCCTGACCAACATGGTGAAACCTTGTCTCATACTAAAAAAAATACTAAAAATTAGCCAGGCATGGTGGTGCATGCCTGTAATCCCGGCTACCTGGGAGACTGAGGCAGGAGAATCACTTGAACCCAGGAGGCGGAGGTTGCGGTGAGCTGAGTTCATGCCACTGCACTCCAGCCTGGGCACCAAGAGTTAAACTCCATCTCAAAAAATAAATAAATAAAACTAAAAAATAAAAATATTAAGGGGTCTTGAGGCCAGACGTTTTGCTGCAGGGTGCTGTGACTGGGCTGTTTCACTGGAGGGGCTCAGTTGCCCGTGCTCAGGTGTCTTTTCTCTGGGCTATGTGGTGCGTTGCATTATTTGTCCATATGATTTTATTTTCTCCCTGCCTTTGCCGTGAATCTGGGAGGGGTGCACTTCCCTGCCATTTGGAGCTGTGCTTGGCCACGTGACTTGCTTTGGCTTTTGGAATGTAGAGCTGAGCTTTTAAATGTTTTTGTGGGTGTCCTTTAGTGTGCCTTTTTGTCCTTTGTTATCCAGCATAAGAACATGAGACAAGTGGCCACTGGTCCCAAATGGGGAGATTCATGAAGACCTTAACCCAGCCTTCAGTCTGGAGGCTCCATGAGCCTAGATGAGCTAAGCTGAACCCCAGCCAACCTGCAGGCTCACAAGTATGAAAAATAAATGTTTGTGATTGTAAGCCAGTGAGAGTTGGGGCTATTACCCAGCCTTATTGTAATGGAAGCCTTATTCATACAGAGTTCCAGAGAGGACTTCTATGATCTCCTGCCTCAGGTGGGTGTGGGTGGGTGTGTAGGGATACGGCTGGCTGTGGGCCTTTCTCACAGCTGAGTGGGGGAAAAGGATTTAAAGGGGTTGGGGGATGGCATCATCATGGAGCATGTGGACTTTTCACCTAATCCTCTTGTGTTGAGTATGATCCTTCTACTCACACCTGTGCGTGGTGACCCAGCTCTTAAGTCCCTTTGATTGGACATCTAGAGAAAGTGAACCTCCAGGGTTGATGAAAGTGCAGCTGATAAACTATGCTTAGTTTTATACATGTGCTATTAAAAATCTGATGAAGGTGCAGGATCTGCAATTTCTTTTGGACCTGTGGACTCTCACAATCGATACTTCATTCCTTGTTATGGCTGGACGATAGTTTATTTTGTGAACATACCGCATATTGTTTATCTATTCAACAATTGATGGACAAAGTGACCTTTAAAAATGGTAAATCAGATCATGTCACCCCCTTTCACAAAATCCTCCAGCATACCAGTAACAAAATTCTCATGGCCAGCCAGGCCTTGCAAAACTGGCTTCTGTCCACCTTTCTTACTTCCTTTATCACGTCTCCCCTCTTGGCTCATTGTATTACCAATCACACTGGCCTTTTGTTTGGTTCCTTGAAAATCCTAAGTTTAGTCCTACCTCAGAGCTTTTGCACTTGATTTTTCTTCTGACCAGGGTGCTCTACCTTCAAATAGCTGCTCCTTTCTTATCCTCCCTGTCATTGCCTCTGTGAGGCCTTTCTACATTCTCTACTCAAAGTATTCCACACACCCTTCAACATTTCCTTTCTAACCCCCATTATTGCCCACTATTGCCTAGTATTTCTACTTGTTCTCCTGTTCATGGCCTTTCTCTCTGTAATAGAAGCTTCAAGAAGGCAGGTGCTAGCTGACACCTTTACTGCTCTATTCCTGGACAAGGGGTAGGCCTGGCACAAAGTGAGTGCTAAGTCTGCATTCAATGAATGAATGAATTTAAGATTATTTTTATATATTCCAATCCTGTAAAAAAAACTCTTGAATTACTCCTTTTATCACTTCCTGTGATAAGCAGAATAATGCCTCCTTCCAAGATGTCTATGCCATAATCCCCAGAACCTCTATGTTACTTTACATGGCACAGTGACTTTGCAGATGTGATAGAGATTACAGACACTGAAATTGGGAGATTATCCTGGATTATCTGGGAAGACCAAATCTAATCATATGTGTCCTTAAAATTAAAGATGCATTTCCAGCTGAGACTTGTCAGAAAGATTTGTTGCAACATAAGAAAGGTCAGAGAGCTGTAATATTGCTGGCTTTGAAGATGAAGGAAGGGACCATGAGCCAAGGAATGCGGGTGGCCTCTAGAAGCAGAAAAGTCAAGGGAACTGTTTCTCCCCTAGAACTTCCAGAAGAAATGCAGCTACTTGCCCCTGGATTTTAACCCAGTGAGACTTACGTTGTACTTCTGATGTTCAGAGCTGTAAGTTAAAAAACTGGTACTGTGTTAAGGAACAACAGTGTGGAAATTTGTAATAGCAGCAATAAGAAACTAATCTGTGACCTTGCCTCTGTTTTCTCTTTTCTTTCCTTCTTAGATATTTGACTGAATTTAAGTCAGAATTTACTTGAATTTTCCCAGTGGTGACTAATTTAAGCTTTCAGTTGGAATTTTAAGAGAGCTCTAGTTCAATTCTAGAAAAGTAAAGAAAATTTGATTTTGCCCATCTGACTTGTGGCCTGGCAAGTACATATGCACCATGTATGGTTCTAGGATTCTTAGTATGTCATTGAAACTCTGCTTAGTTTATCAAATGTGCTATTAAGAATCTGATGAAGGTGCAGAGCCTGTGACACCTTTTGAACCTGTGAACTCTCGGAATTGATACTGTCATTGATCCTGATTTAAAAATCTATGCATGAGTTTAAGAAGCATGTAAACCACATAAGCTTTTCCTGCCATCATGGGCTTTTGTATCTCATTGCTACCCTCTTGGTGGCAGCCGCCTTCCCTCAGATGAGTGCCCTCCCTGGCTTCTGATGCATTTGTAGTGCCATCAGCTGCTTTAGACATCTGGTTCCAACTTTGAGAGCTCTTCCCTGATGGGTCCCAAAGTAGCAGGCACTTGGTCGCTTCCTCCACCTCACTCTCTGTCCCAGCAGAACAGCGAGACAACATTTATATCTTTCCCTGAGCTATTCACCCGGTCACACATTCAACAGCTATTTAACAAGAGGCACAGAGGTTCTAGGCATTGTTACTGGCATAGGAGGATCAGAAATGAAGAAGTCTGACCACAAACAAATACAGAAGTCAACAATGTAGCATGTCAGCTGAGCAACAGTGTGATGGAGAAAAGAAGAAAGCAGAGTAAGGAGAACATGCATGTGACTCCTGGTTCAGATCGGTGGTTGGGGAAGACCTCATTGAGGAGGTAACATTTGAGCAGCAGCCTGAAGGAGGTGAGAGAGTGAGCCAGGAGGCTATCTGGAGGAAGGGCAAAGTGTGATGGAGAAAAGAAGAAAGCAGAGTAAGGAGAACATGGACAGGACTCCTGGTTCAGATCGGTGGTTGGGGAAGGCCTCACTGAGGAGGTAACATTTGAGCAGAAGCCTGAAGGAGGTGAGGGAGTGAGCCAGGAGGCTATCTGGAGGAAGGGCATTCTAGGAAGAAGGAGAAAGTGCAAAGGCCTTGATGCGGGATTCCACCTGGTGTGTTTGGGAACAGCAAAGGAAGCCAGTCCCTGAAGGGATGAGGGAGGGGAAGTCAAGAGATTGTACGCACAGAGAGGTAAGAGGTGATCTGATGGGCACAGGCTTTGTCGGCCACAGCAAGGACTTGACCGGCTTTTCCTCTGAGACTGGAGCTGCTGGAGGATTAGAGCAAAGGAGAGGCCTGAGTCTTTGGAAGTGTTGCTCCAGCACTGTGCTGAGCATAAGTACTGCGGGAAGAGTGGAAGCAGGGAGACCTGTTAGGGAAGGGTTGTAGAGAGGATGAGCACCTGGATCAGGATCATAGTGGTAGGACATGCTGGGATACTGTAAATATTTTTAAAAACTATTATGGAAAATTTAAAGCATAAAAGCAAAGAGAATAGTAAAATGAAACTGAGTAACCATCACTCGGCTTCCACAATAATCAACTCAGGATTATCTTGTTTCCTTGCTACCCACCCTGCTTCTGTATTATTTTAAAGCAAATTCAAGACATCTAATGATTTCATCTGTAAATAGGTTAATAAGTGTCTCTAAAAGAGGCCATCTCATTACCTCCATACTGTTATTGTACTAACAAGAAGCAACAAGAATTCCTCAAGATCTCCAAATATCTAGCCCATGTTTGAAAGTCAAGCCAATGGAACTTTCTGACACATTGGATCTGGGATTGAGAGAAAGAGAGGGGTCCAGGATGTCAAAAATTTAGGGCCTGGCAACTGGAAAAATTGTTTTACATTTACTGAGATGAGAGAGACCGTAGGAAGAGCAGGTTTTGGGGCTAGGGGTGGATAAGAATTTGCGTTTAGGCATTTTGTGACTTGCAGTGCAGGTCTGGCTGTGTAACAGGAATGACCAGTGGATTAAATCAGAATTTTCTCCCCCTCTCATACAACAATTCTGAGAATAAAGCTATGCAAGGATGGTTCAGTGGCTACTGTGCTGGGTACTCGATCTCCTATTTTGTTGTTCTATCCTTAAAAGAGCTTCCATCATGTCCTCCAATGGAAGGTTGAGCTCCACCCTCACTTCTACAGGAAAGAGAGAAGGAGAAATGAAGGGGATATGTCTTTTCTTTAAAGGCAAGACCTGAATGTGACAGATGCCACTTCTCATGTCCCATTGGCCAAAACTCACATGGCCACATGTAGCAAGGGAGTAAATACAGGCTCTAGCTAAGTAGCCATATTCATAGCTAAAACTCAGAGGGTCTATACTAATGGAAGAAGGGGAGATTGGATGCTTGGAAACAGTTACTAAAAGTTAAGTTTGAGAGGCTAATGGGCATTCACATAGAGCTGTTGAGTTCATCATGGGTCTGGAGGTGGGCTCCAGTTGGGGATGTTTATCAGAGAGTTACCAGCATAAAGATGGCATTTCAATCCAAGGGACTGATAATCCCCCCAAGAAGCATAGCCAGAGAAGAGAAGAGAACCAACACTGAGCCCTAGGCCCCTCTGGTATCTCAGGGTTGAGGACATGAGGACACATCAGTGCAGGAGACCATGGAAGAGTATCCACTGAGGTAAAAGGAGAACCAAGAGGGTGGTGTTTTGGAAGCTGAGTGGTAATTTTGTGGAACTAAGTTGAATAAAACCCTCAGGTTTTAGTAGCCCAGGCAGGTGACTTATTTATTATCTCAAATTGAATTTTAAACCTTGCTATGTAGCCTATATATTAAGTATACTCTTCAAATTTGAAGAGTATGCACTTAACCATTTTCAAAAGACACTGCAACCAATAAGAAATAAGGAAAACTTACCTTATTATTATAGATTATAAAACTTCACAATGCCTTATAGTTATTTATGTGTATTTTCTTCATTCAATCATGAATATACCTCTAATGCAGAGACTGTGTTTTATGTAATTGTGTATTTAATTCTTTTTTTTTTCTTTTTCCAACTTTTCTTTCAGGTTCAGGGGTACATGTGCAGGTTTGTTACATGGCTATATTGCCTGATGCTGAGGTTTAGGGTACAAATGATCTCATCATCCAGGTGCTGAGCATGGTACCCAACAGTTTTTCACCCCTTCTGCCTCTCCTCTCTAATAGTCCCCAGTATCTATTGTTGCCATCTTTGTGTCCATGAGTACCCAGTGTTTAGCTCGTACTTATAGGTGAGAAAATGTGGTATGGTTTTCTTTTCCTTCAATAATTTACTTAGGATTACAGCCTCCAGCTTCATCCATATCGCTACAAAGGACATGATTTTTTTTTCATGGCTGCATAGTATTCCGTGGTATGTTTGTACCACATTTTCTTTATCCAGTCCACCACTGATGGCCACCTGGGTTGATTCCACATCTTTGCTCTTGTGAATAGTGCTGTGATGAACATGAGTGCATGTGTCTTTTTGGTAGAACAACTTGTTTTATTTTGCATATATACCTAGCAGTGGGATTTCTGGGTCCAATGGTAGTTCTATTTTAAGTTCTTTTCGCTCCAAACTGCTTTCCATGGTGGTTAAGCTAAATTGCATTCCTACCAACAGTGGATAAGTGCTCCCTTTTCTCCACAGCCTCACCAACAAATGTTGTTTTTGACTTTTCAATAATAGCCATTCTGACGGGTGTGAGGCGATCTCATTGTGATTTTGATTTATCTTTATTTGATGATTAGTGATGTGGAACATTTTTTTATGTGTTTGTTGACAGCTTGTATGTCTTCTTTTGAGAAGTGTCTGTTCATGTCTTTTGCCCATTTTTAAATGGGGTTGTTTTTAGTTGTTCAATTGTTTAAATTCCTTATAGATTCTGGATATCAGTGCTTTGTTGGGTGCATAATTTGCAAATATTTTTCCCATTCTGTAGATTGTCAGTTTACTCTGTTGATAGTTTCTTTTGCTCTGCAGGAGTTCTTTAGTTTAATTAGGTCCTGCTTATCAATTTTTGTTTTTGTTACAATTGCTGTTGAGGACTAAGCCATGAATTATTTCCCAAGGCCAATGTCCGGAATGGTGTTTCCTAGTTTGTCTCCTAATATTGTTATGGTTTGTGGTCTTACATTTAACTATTTAATCCATCTTGAGTTAGTTTCTGCACATGGTGAAAATTTGCATCTGGTGAAAGGTTGTTTCATTCTTCTCCATATGGCTAGCCAGCTATCCCAGCACAATTTATTGAATAAGGAGTTTTTTTTCCCATTGCTTATTTTTATCAACTTTGTTGAAGATCAGATGGCTATAGGTGTGCAGCTTTATTTCTGGGTTCTCTATTCTGTTCCATTGGTCTATATGTCTGTTTTTGTACCAGTACCATGCTGTTTTGATCACTGTAGCCTTACAGTATAGCTCAAAGTTGGGTAATGTGATGCCTCCAGCTTTGTTCTTTTTGCTTTGGATTGCTTTGGCTATTTGGGCTCCTTTTTTGGTTCCATATAAATTATAGAAAAGTTTTTTCTAAAATGATGTGAAAGATTACTTTGGTAGTTTGACAGGAATAGCATTGAATCTGTAGATTGCTTTGGGCAGTATGATGATTTTAACAATATTGATTCTTCCAATCATGAACATAAAATGTTTTTCCATTTGTTTGTGTCATCTGTGATTTCTTTTGGCAGTGTTTTATAGTCCTCCTTGTAGAGATCTTTGACTACCTTGGTTAGATGTATTTCTAGATATTTTATTTTATCTTTTTGTGGCTATTGTAAATGGGATTGTGTTCTTGATTTGGTTCTCAGCTTGAACATGATTGGTGTACAGAAATACTACTGATTTTCGTACATTTATTTTGTATCCAGAAACTTTACTGAAGTCATTTATGAGTTTCAGGAACCTTTTGGCGAAGGCTTTAAGGTTTTTTAGTTATAGAATCATATCATCCATGAAGATAGATGGCTTGACTTCTTCTTTTTCCTGTTTGGATGCCTTTTATTTCTTTCTCTTGCCTGAATACTCTGGGTAAAATGTCCAGTACTGTGCTGAATAGGAGTGGTTGTATTTAATTCTTTATCTCCCTTACTATGATGCCTGGCATGTTACAGGTGCCCAATAAATATTTTTGATTAAAAAAGAAACATATTTTTGGGAATCCAGATTTGACCATTATTGTGTATGGAGAAAATTGTCTCTTGATATGGAAACTTCCCTGCCTTTCTTCCCTGACTTTCTAAAATATCCTGTATTCAGAGAGCATTTTAGTCAGTCCAGGCTACTATAACATAAATACCAGAGACTGGGTGGATCACACAACATGCATTTATTTCTCACACTTCTAGAGGCTGAGAAGTCCAAAACCAAGTTGCCATGTGATTTGGTTCCTGGTGAGGGCGCTCTTTCTGGTTGCCAGATGCTATATCCTCATATGGTGGAGAAAGAGATTATCTTTCTCTTGTCTTTTTAAAATAAGGGCACTAATTCCATGCATGAGGGCACCACCCTCCTGACCTATCACCTCCCGAAGGACTCACCTCCAAATACTATCAACTGGGGATTAGGACTTAACAACATAGAAATTTTAGAGGGACACAACATTCGGTTTGTAGCCAAGGGACTACAAATGGAGTCAGAGATGAAAAAGATGGGCTGTCCCCCAGGCTGAGCCTGGGAAATGGGAGGCAGAGTGGCTTTGGGGCAAAGTCAGAAAAATCCGTTTAGTCCTGAGAGGGCCTAAATGGGTGAAGGTAATTAACTAAGTGCAGCTTTGGACTGGAGGGTTCAGAGAGAATTGGCTCCAAATATCCAGAAGCAGATCTCAAAAGAAGAATGAGAACTAAGAGCTCTCTTGGTTCCTGACAAATTTTCTGATTCGTGGCCTTTTGGTAACACTCCCTTATTTTGAAAGTAGCCCGTGTGTTTGTTCTTTATAAACAGTCATTCCTTGGGGATGGTTGTAAATTAAAGATAAAGTGTTTTTACTATTTATATTTTTCAAATATCCTGCAATTATCATAGCATTGCTTTTATTTTTATTTGTTTACATATTTACAGTGACAGCCTGTTGCCCAGGCTGGAAGCTCACTATAGCCTCAAACTCGTGGGCTCAAGTGATCCTTCCACTTCATCCTCCAAGTAGCTAGGACTACTGGTATGCATCACCACTCCTGGCTAAATTTTAATTTTTGTAGAGACATCATCATCATGTTGCCCAAACTGGTCTTTTATTGGTACACATTTATGAGGTTCAAGTATAATTTTTTTATATGCATAGTAATTTTTAATCAGAAAAAAAATAGTATATTTGGGTCTAAACACCAGTTAAGGAGGTGAGGAGAGGCTGGTGGTCCTCTAAGGGCTGGGGTCCAGCTTGGAACTGGAGCCCAAAGAAGACAGCAGTTAGAGGGGGCAGACCCCATGAGGGTCCACCAAGGGCTGTGGAGTGGGGAGCAGAAGCAGAGATGGCCTGCAGGGCCTGAGTCAGGCTAGAGCCCTTCAGGAGCCCCTCAGAGCCTGTGGGTGGAGGGGAGCGCTATTTTGCCTTTCCCTCTCCTGAAGTCTTGGCAGCCCAGGTGAGGAGATGAGAGGTGCTGTCAGACTTGCTAAGTAAGGTTAGGGGGCCGCTGTGGCCTCCAGTGCTGAAGGACAGGCCAGATCCATCACCCCTGCTGGCCCAAGGCCCCACATTTTTCTGTGTGTGTGCACCCCAGCACAGACACTTCTCGGTTTCTCAGTGGAGAGCACCCTCCTTCTCCCCTCTGCCACTAGAAACTGCAGGAGCTAAGAGATCACTGCTGGGCAGCCCCACCTGGAGTGTCTTATCTTTCATCGCCTTGGGGTGGTTGTGTTTGTTACCCTCCTTTCTTGATCTGATTGAAATGAGTGGGCCAAGTAGCAAAATATCCATGATTGCCCTCCCAGGCTGGAGTCTCAGGACCTGTGCTTTGGAAAGCCTCTTCTCATCCTAGAAGCAGTGACTGTGACACTGACTCTACCCACACTCACTGCAGCATCATGGTCCTGGGAATTTTTGCTGTCTTGCCCTGAGATGCATGGTATTCTGTAGGGTTTGCCTCATCTGTTCTCCACTGTCTTCCCTACTCTCACATCATACCCCCAGCTAACACCTAACACCTCTAATTCTCTCTGCCCACACTGACCTTTCTCACTGCCTGGAAACACCCCCACCTGCGTGCTCCATGGGTGTCTTGAACTCTGTATGTTCAAAACTAACTTTTCTGTCTTCACCCCAAAGCCAGTGTGCCTCCTCATGTTCCCAAGCTAAGACACTTAGTGTCCCAAACTGAAAACTGTCGCCATTTGAAACTCCTTTTTGTCCCTCACCCCTCCCTCTCCTATCTAATCAATCACAAAGTCTAACCATTTCCACTCCAACTATAACCTTGAATCCACTTTATCTTACCCATTGCTACCATTCCTACCTTGGTTAAGGCACTATTACATTTGTCTCTAACCACCTCCTTGTTGGTCTCCCTGCCTCCCTTAGACTCCCCCATAGATCCTCCCATAAACCCTTCCAGAGTGATTTTTCTAAGCACCAGAGCTGTCATGCCCCTGCCTAATGCCTTTGTCTCTTTTCCCCACCAGCCTGACTCCCCTCACTGTGCCCTGGGTTGCAGCCACACAGGGCTGCCACAGTTCCCTGGGCAGCCAAAACCTTCATGCTTTTTCCTCCATGTCCTTTCCCATTCTCTAGACTCGGCGCAGACACCACCTTTCTTGAGAAGTCTTCTGAGCTCCCTGAAGAACACTCTGTCCTTCCTCTTGCTTCCCACACCCCCCTTTTCTCTTTTACCTTGGTACTCATGGTGCCACGCTGAGATTGTTAATAAGCCTGACTGCCGTTGGATTGCAGGACACCTCAGGGGCAGGGCCCCTTGTCACATTTAGTTTTGCACTCTACCAAGTACCTGGTCCTTAGTAAATGCTCCTACCATATGGAAAGAAAGACAAAAAGAAGGACTCAGTGGAGATTTTCTACTCAACCTTGTTGTGCTGGATTTTTAATGGCTGCCTCCTCACCAGGCATCCCCACTTCATGTAACTGTGGCTCCTGCTGTCTAGGGGGTACCCTCTCCTTCTGTCTGGGAACGCAATGCTCTGGGGCCGCTCACGCTCAGGCCTAAGCAGAGCCAATCGGCACATCACATTCCTGTGGCTTCGGTGAATCACTCCCTCCCCCGTGCTTCACTTTTCATCTTTTATGAAGGTTCTCTTTCCTGCTATACTTGAACCAGGGGAGATGTAAGTCTGGGGCTGCTGTCACCTTCTTGCCACTATGTGGAGCCTGCAAATGACAGTGATTCCTGGAGGGGAGCAGAGCTGAACAGGTACAGAGAAGGTGAGGCCTGGTTCCTGAGTGGTTTACCCCTGGACTTTTCAGAAAACAGAAATGTAGTGGGTTGAAGAGTGACCTCTTTCAAAAAATTCATGTTCACCTGGAGCCTCAGAATATTATCTTATTTGGAAATAGTTTTGATGTTTTTTCCAGACATAATTAAGGTAAGGATCAAGATGAGATCACACTGGAAAAGATAGGCCCTAAATCCAGTGAGAGAATAGGAAGGCCATTATTCTGTCCTAATAAGAGACAGAGACGGGCACACAGAGACAGAGAAGAAGGCCATGTGTTGATGGAGGCAGAGACTGGAGCGATGCCCTCCCAAGCCAGGGAGTGTCTGGGTCCACCAGGTGCTGGAAGATGCACTGAATGGATGCTTCTTGACAGCCTTTGGAGGGAGCATGACCCTGCCAGCACCTTGATTTTGCACTTCTGGCCTGTGGAAGTGTAAGAGGGTAAATTTTTATGGCAGCCCTAGAACACTAATCCCAGAGCCAATAAAGATCCTTCCTCCCCTGACCTTTGTAAAAAATTTAAGCCATTTTGAGTTTTTTTTCCCCCCTTTGCAGGAATCCTCATTGGTAAACTGGTAGAATCCAGAGCAATTGTGCTTGACAAATAAAACCCAGTGATCTGGGTGATGAAAGCATAATAGCAAGACCAATCATGAGGAATCCTCAGGGCCCCCGATGAGGAGGGAGGTGAAGCTCCAGCTCCGCTGTACCTAAAGTCTGACAAATAAATGTCCTGAGAATAGAGGAGGTCTGGAGGTAAACGTCTTGTCTCCAGGTCTAATATAAACTACTTTTTAATGAACTTGGGAAGAGTTGACAACCCTCCATGAGGGATGAGAGGCAGAGTGAGGTCCTGGGTTGTTACCCTTGTTAGTATTTGAGTTTCCACATAAAAAGAAATGCATAAGTTTGACTCCTCTGCATGCCATCCTGAGCACACATGGTATTTCTTATTGAAGTGCTGGGATGGGGAGCTTAGTGGTCCCTGTCTCCTAGACCACTACCATGCAACAGAAACATAACATGAACCACAAAGATCATTTCAAGTGTTTTTGGCAGCCACATTAAAAGGTAAAATGAGGCTGGGTGCGGTGGCTCATGCCTGTAATCCCTGCAGTTTGGGAGGCTGAGGCAAGTGGATCACCTGAGGTCAGGAGATCATGACCAGCCTGGCCAACATGGTAAAACCCCATCCCTACTAAAAATACACAAAATTAGCCAGGTGTGGTGGAGGGCACTTGTAATCCCAGCTACTCAGGAGGCTGAGGCAGGAGAATCACTTGAACCCAGGAGGCGGAGGTTACAGTGAGCTAAGGTGGTGCCACTGTACTCCAGCCTGGGTGACAAGAGTGAAACTTCATCTCAAAATAAATAAATTAATTAAGCTTTTAAAAAAAGGTAAAATGAAACACATAAAATTAATTTTAGTAAATGTATATTTTATTTAACCTAATATATCCAGCAGGTTATCATTTCAACATGTAATCAATATAATAGTTATTAATAGAATATTTTTCATTGTTTTATGGACAGGGGTCTCTACCAGCAGAGCACGTCCACGTTCTGTGTGCCTTAGCACCAGCTTATGGTTATCAGCGGAGGGATTTACAAGTTTTACTTAAGGCTCTCACACCCTCCAGTTCCTGCATCCAGTTTCCATGAGGCCTCTTTCATTTTGGATCTCCCTGTCATCCACATTTCTCCATCAAGACTCAGCACCCCACCCTTTAAAAATAACATTTCAAATCATTCTTTCATGCAGCATGAGATTTTTGAGCTATGATTCACTTCAAATTTCTGCAGGGCTTAAGTGCTTTAATTTCCTTTAAAATAATGTTGGGAGAAAAGTCAAATAGCCCAGTGGAAAAATGTGCAAAGTATATTAACAAGCAATTTACATACAAGGAGACACATTTGTGCATCATAAAAAATGCTCAGACTCCCTAGCATCCTGGGAAAGTATAAATCAAGGCAATACTTTTTCCTACAAATGGGAGTTTGATACTGTTCAGTATAGGTGAGGGTGTGGGGAAGTGGGTAAACCATGGGTGGGGGTGTTGTTTCCAATAATTTTCTAGACAACAAATTTGACAGCATCTAGAAAGCTAAAAATATGCACACTCTATGGCAGTTCTCCTTCCCGTCTTCCTCAGAGAAGTTGTCTCACGTGCACACCAGGAAGCAAACGGGAGAATTTTGTAAACAGTATTGGTGGTAATAGAAAAAATTTGGAATTACCTAAATGTCCTTCAATAGAGGAACATATAAATACATCATGATAGACTCACATGAATAACTATGACATGCCAATTAAAAAGAACGAGATAGATCTACATGTACTCATACAGCAAGAACTCTGAAGTTATACAGCTGAGGGTCAAAAAACAACTTGCAAAATAATACAAAGAATATGGTACTATTTGTATAAAAAGGTTACACTAAACAATACTAACATACTTTTATGGGTAATCACGCATATGTTTGTAATGATAGAGGGAAGCTTTGGGAAGGAGACACACTAAATTGATGACAGTGAATACTCATGGGGAGACACAAAGAAAAGTGGGGCCAGGCGCGGTGGCTCACGCCTGTAATCCCAGCACTTTGGGAGGCCGAGGCGGGCAGATCACGAGGTCAGGAGATCGAGACCATCCTGGCTAACATGGTAAAAACCCATCTTTACTAAATATACTAAAAACATTAGCTGAGCATGGTGGCACTTGCCTGTAATCCCAGCTACTCGGGAGGCTGAAGCAGGAGAATCACTTGAACCCAGAAGGTGGAGGTTGCAGTGAGCCGAGATCACGCCACTGTATTCCAGACTAGGCGAGAGAGCTAGATTCTGTCGCAAAAAAAAAAAAAAGGAAAGAAAGAAAAGTGAGTTTAAGTGTGGTGGCCAGAGGAGACATTAGCTTTATGTATAGTATAAAAATATTTCTGGGAATATTCACGTATTACTTGTCGACTTTAAAATTAATGGAAAACACGGGTGTGAGAGCACCTCCTCCCTGTTCCTGGCAATAAGAAGCAGAGGCAAATCTTTCTATTAATACTTTCTGGGCCATCTGATCTCATTTTATTTTCCCCTGAGTTTCTGAGCCTGTGAAGGGTTCTGGTGCTTCCTCAACTCATGGTATGACGTTGGAAGTTTGCTTCTGTTTTCTAGGCATCAGTTTCATCTGTAAAATAAGACATTTCTGCCAGATGATACCTTATATTTTGTGACTGCAAAGTATTGAGTCCAAATGACTAAATCAGATTGCTGTTTCTAGAGGAAAGCTAATCTAACAAAGACTCCAAATCAGATGTGAATCACTGATTCCAATGGCCCCCCCCCTTTTTTTTTTTCAAAATGAGCTTGGCTGAATTTTATACCGTCATTGTTTCACCATTAAAGTGTGTCACAGATAATGACACTCAAAATAAGATAAAATGTAAGAGGCACAATGCTTCATGAAAATGCTATCCAGTATCAAATGTCACATTGTTGATTCGTGACTGAATGCCAAAGTCCTGATGTTCCCAAGAGTACTGAGATGGCTTCCGGAACAGTAGACCATGAATCTAAATAGGAACAGTTAGAGAACATTGAAAGACCAGTCCATTTGGGTGCACTGCAAATTTGTTGTATAATAAATAATTTGTCTGGCTTCTGTCACCAGTTCCTGGGAGGTGGCCTCTAAAACACTGGAATTTCCCAAGTGATAGAAGTGTCTTTGTTTTTTGTGGTGGGTTCTTCAGACCACACCTGAGCTTATGTTAATGAGATAACTTAGAATGGAGACTGAGCATGTCAGAAAGACCAGCCATGTGATTAGAGAATAAGGGCCAAACCATATCAGCCCAACCTCTAGCCCAGCCTATAAGAAGGCATCTAGAGTTTGAGTCTCATGGCCAATGATTTAATCGATCATGCTTACATAATGAAACTCCAATAAAAACTCTGGACATGGCAGCTTGGGTGAGTTTCCTTGGCTGGCAGTACTCTGTGTATTGTCACACACTGATCTAAAGAGTCCTGACTTCACAGGGAGAAGACATGGAAGCTTCATATTTGGGACCCTCCCAGAACTCTATGTCTCTCTCTCTATGGCTGATTCTGATTTGTATGCTTTATAATAAAACTGTAATCACAAAGATAGTGCTTTCCTGAGTTCTGTCAATTATTTTAGTGAATTATCAAACCTGAGGGAATAATAAAAACCTCTTTCAATGTGTTGGAACTGGTTTGAGTTGGCCCAATCTTGTGCAACAATTTATTCATCCAGCTACTATTGAGTGCTTACAAGTCAGGTAAGATCTCTGCTCCCATGGAGCTTAAAGTCCACTAGTGGAGACTTTCCAAAGAGCAACAAAATAGCTAACACTTGCTGAGTGATTACATGTGATTCTAGGGGCAGTCCTAAGTGCTTCAGTGACTTATTTCACTGGGTCCTCATAACAATAACATGAGGTATAATTGTTAACACAATCAGCAGATAAGGAAATTAATTAAAGCCCAGAGGGATACATCGACTTTCCTAAGATGACATATCTGGTTGGGACTGAATATGGAATTTTCTCCACCTGGTTTGATACGAAAGTCTACACTCTCAAGTAAATAAACAAATGAGTATAGAATGTCTTGTTTCTGGTTTGATGGCTTTAGTGGCTTTCTTTTTTTTTTTTTTTTTTTTTTTGAGCTGGAGTCTTGCTCTGTCGCCCAGGCTGGAGTGCAGTGGCACGATCTCGGCTCACTGCAAGCTCCGCCTTCTGGGTTCCTGCCATTCTCCTGCCTCAGCCTCCCGAGTAGCTGGGACTACAGGCGCTGCCACCACGCCCGGCTAATTTTTTGTATTTTTAGTAGAGACGGGGTTTCACTGCGTTAGCCAGGATGGTCTCGACCTCCTGACCTCGTGATCCTCCCGCCTTGGCCCCCCAAAGTGCTGGGATTACAGGCGTGAGCCACCACGCCTGGCCTTTAGTGGCTTTCTAACAGGGGTCCTTGACTCTACTCTTGCCCACATAAGACTTTACTCAATGCAGAAGCCAGAGTGATTCTTTTACAGTGTAAATTAGGTCATGCCACTCTCCTCTGCTTAAAACTATGCAATAGCTTTCCAGCTATGCATCTCATTAAGAGTAAAAGCCAAAGTCCATGATCTACATTCCACTAGTTAGGATATAAGCTCTATGAAACCAGAGATCATTGTTTTATTCATGGATGATACATAGAGGGTGTTCAGTAATACGGCTGAATAAATTCATGAATAAGCTCATTTTAACTACCCTTCTAGACATCCCAGATCAAGTATGAAGATGAGTATCTTGTTGGGAAGAAGTTTAATAGAGTGGTCAAGAGCATGGGTTTTGGTTGGTTGGGCTCAGTTCTGGCTCCCTTACTTCCTAGATGCATAATCTTGGCCAGGATCCCTAACTTTGAGAACTGTTTCTTTGTCTGTAACATGTGGATGATAATACTTAGCACTTACCTCATAGCTTTGTATCTAGGGTGAAGTGAAAAACTGCATGTGAGGTGCTTAGCCCAAAGAAATAACTCATCAGTATTAGTGCCTACCCTTGGAACACAATAACTTTTGAGAACTTCTGTCACCAGATACCCAGAGTTAAGTCAAACCTCACAAGTTAAGGCTCAGTTCTCTACAAACTATTCTCACTTCAGACATCAATTACAACTTCAGGCATCCCAAGGCCACCAGAACTTCTGAACAACTGGTTACAAATTTGGGGGTTCTTACTACTCCGTCAATTCACTAGAGTGATTGACAGAATGCAGGAAAGCAGTCTCTTTGTGCTTATTTTATTATAAAGCAAACAAATCAGAATCAGCCATAAGGAGAAAGAAGACATCAAGTGAGTTCTGGGAGGTCCCAAACATGAAGCTTCTGTTTTTTCTCACTGTGGAGTCAGGATGCTTTAACATATCAATGTGTGACAATACACAGAGTATTACCAGCCAAGGAAACTCACCCAAGCTGCAATGTCCAGAGATTTTATTGGAGCTTCATTATGTAAGCATGATTGATTGAATCATTGTCCATGAGACTCAAACTCTAAGCGCCCTCTATTAGGCTGGGCTAGAGGTTGGGCTGATATCACGTAGTTCAAGGCTCCTGTTCCCTGATAACGTGGCTGGTTCTTCTGACATGCTCAGTCTCCATTCTGAGTCACCTCATTAGCATATCAGGTGTGGTCTGAGAGATCCACCACAAAACAAAGACAGTCTTATCACTTGGGAAATTCCAAAGATTTAGAGGCCACCTCCCAGGAACTGGTGACAGAAGCCAGCCAAATTCTTTATTACACAGTAAAAAGGAAGGAGCATGTTGAGAGTCATTGCCATTTTTATCTCAAATCTCCTTCCTGCTTTTATGAAGCTGACCCTTCTCAGCTCATTATGTCTTGTTATCCCCAGCTCCCCACATGATAGACTGGCAACCCTTCTCAGTCCTGCTATTTGATTGTCCCCACTGGAGAAAGCACCGGTTTGAATTTTCAGTGCCCAGGCCCCATACACGAGTTTATTTTCTCTCTGCAGTCTTGTCTTTTTCATATGACCCCTTAACTGATGGTGTTCCCCAGGGCTCTTCATCAGGGACCCATCTTCTCACGATGTCTTGTTCATACCCAAAGCTTCAATGTCCGTCTTTCAGCCAACTACTCCCTTGTCTCTCTCTCTAGCCTGAACCTTTCACCTGTGCTGCAGATTCCCATAAGCAACCTCCCACAGGGCGCCTGCTCCTGGCTGCCTACAAGCTCCTGTTGGTCAGCATGGCCCTGAAGAAGCTCATTTCTCCACCTGTCAAACAAATTTCTTCTCCATGATTCCTCTCTTAGTATTTTCTTAGTCTGGTTTTTTGTTGCTGTAACAGAATATCACAGACTGGACATTTCATAAAAGAAGAGTTTTGTTTGCCTCATGTTTCTGGAGGCTGAGAAGACCAAGGTCCTGAGGCTGCATCTTGTAAGGACCTTCTTGATGTGTCATAATATGGCAGAAGGCATCATGTGGAGAGAGGGCAAGAGCATGCATATGTGATCAAGTTTCTCTTCCTGTTTTTTTTTTTTTTTTTTTAAATACACCAGTCTCATCATGGAGCCCCCATCCTGATGACCTTATCTAATCCTAATTATCTCCAAAAGGCCCCATCTCCAATCAACATATAAATTTAGAGACTGAGTTTCTAACACATGAAATATGGGGGACACATTTAAACCAGAGCACTAATGGAACCTAACGGCCTGAGATTGAAACCTGAGCATCACACTCCTCCCCATAGCCCACCAGGACTTCAAGTCCTATAGCTTCTGTTGTCTACATATGTCTCTGCATGTGTCCTCTTCCTTCAACACTTCATCCAGGTGTCAAGTTTTCTGTATCCCAAAGCCCTTCATCTTAACTCAACAAAGCCTCTTATACTGTATTATGACCTCCTACCTTCTTGACTGTCTCTCCTCCTTGGCAGACTTCTTTAGCACCTGTTATAATGTCCAGAACATACGACTTGCTCATCCTGTGTGTGTTAAATGAATGAATGAATGCACAGATGAATGACTGCAGGGAGAAAAGGTAAGATTGGACAAGGAGTTGGGGATTCAATTCTAGAGGCAGTAGCCTTTGGACCAGACTTGCTGGACAGGGGTAGTTAGTGAAGGTGTTAGATTGGTAGGGGAGGTGACATGATTTAAGGGATACTTCCCAAAGATCAGACAACAAGGGGACACAAAGTTAGATTACAGACACTTTCAGTAACCTTTCAAGGCTCAGCAGAGGCATTGGTGGTTATTTGGTAACAGTTTCCTTCAGTTGGTTCAAGGGCCCCATGGTCTGATTCCAGGGCAGTACTAGAACATGTGAGAAGAAACACTGCAAAGACTTGTCAGGTATGGAGAGAGGGGATCAAGCAGGATTATCATGGCAAATAAACCTCTCCCTGGAGCCTGGGGAGATGATGAGCTCAACAATGGCATGAGTGCCTTTTGAAAACCCCTCAAAAATAGCTGGGATCTTTGGGGTTTAGCTTTCTCAACAACAATGAAAAAATGTCATAATTGCCCATTTTAAAAAGCTTCATCCTTCTTTCAACAGGATAAAATGATCCTGGTAATTTGGAGCTCAGAGAAGAAGGCTCATTATGTCTTGTTATCCCCAGCTCCCCAGCTCCCCACATGAAAGACTGACAATGCACTTCCCCGCCTCCTGTTTTCAGGCTCTCCCTGTTAAATCTTGTAGCAATTAGCAGGCATTTCACGGCCCATTTCTGTCAAATAATGTGACTTGGCAAAAACCAGTACCCTTGTAACCATTTGAGGACTGCAAATCATTTTCTGTGTTCCAGATGAAGGGAGATTTTGAAATTTGTGGTGGGTGAGTTGCTGGAAACCAAATACAACCTCCCTGAATCCTGATCTCCTCTTAAGCTTAGACTTGGGGTTAGAGAATAGCGTGGACACATCTGTCCCCAAGTGTCCTGACTCCCCAAGTCATTTGCTCCTCAGTTCCTCCTTGTGGAAACTCTATTTTCTTGGTTCTACAGCACCTTACATCTTGGCTGGCTGTTCCTTGGTGTCCTGTGTAAGTGCCTGCTCCCTTGTTGACCTGCTCTGTCCTGCCCAGCTCTCATCTTGGTTTTCTTGGAGGTGTCTTACACAATCTTAGCTTGTATTTATGTTCTGACAACTCCCAAGTCTATATGAACAACCTCACCTCTTTCCTGCATTCTGGACCACACATCTAGTAACTTGCCTGATCTACCCTCTGGAGCATCTCATTAGTTTCTCCAACTCAGCATGTGCTGGTGTGGCCCCTTCTGCTGTTCTTTTGACTGTTAGTTGGACTGGAAACAACATGGATTATTATTTCAGATAGCTTCTCCAATGCATCTTCATAAACTCAAGTCTGATAGCATTCCCTTATTCCATATCCTTCAATGACTCTGCAAAGATATTCATATTAAGGTTAAATTTCTTACAAAACTCAAGGATCCCCTTACCACCCGTCTTGGCTCTGTCCATAGCCCAGAGGTTAAAACCCTGGCTCTGCTGCCAGTGAGAATTTAATTCAAATGTTGGCTTCACCACAAAAAAAGCCATATGTCCCTGGGAAGGTTATTTAACCCCAACAATCTTGAAGCTTCTAGCTTATGAAATGAGAGATCATAATTGTACCCTCTTATAGTAGGGGAGGTTATATCCACAATAGTACCCACAATAGGAGGGTCGTGAGGATTAAATAGCCCAATCCACATGGTATCCTGCCTGGCAAATATACTCAAGAAGTACTACTTCTAAGTAATGTCAGCTTACCGACTGCCTTAGGGTATTACTTACCTTGTTCCCTCCTCCCTGCCTCACCAGTTCTGATTTAGAAGCCCCACTTCTACTGTGCAGTGATCAGGGTCTCATCCCAAGGCAGCACCTCACATCTATATGAGTTTACAGTTTGTCTGTCTCTTGCCTGGTACTATTAGAGCCTTAAGACCAGAAACTGGGTTTTTACCAAAGCTTGTTTCTCTAATATTGTTTGGCTCTGTGTCCCCACCTAACTCTCACCTTGAATTATGATAATCCCCAGGTATCAAGGGCAGGACAAGGCAGAGGTAATTTAACCATGGGGATGGTTTCCACCATGTTGTTCTTGTGATAGTGAGTTAGTTCCCATTAGATCTGATGGTTTTATAAGGAGCTTCCCCCTTCACTCAGCACTCATTCTCTCTTCTTCTGCCCCGTGAAGAGATGCCTTCCACTGTGACTGTAAGTTTCACGAGGCCTCCCCAGCCATGCAGAACTGTGAGTCAATTAAATCTCTTTTCTTTTATTTGAGATGGAGTTTTGCTCTTGTTTTCCAGGCTGGAGTGCAATGCACAATCTCAGCTCACTGCAACCTCTGCCTCCCGTGTTCAAGTGATTCTCCTTTCTCAGACTCCTGAGTAGCTGGGATTACAGGTGCCCACCATCACACCTGGCTAATTTTTTTTTTTTTTTTTTTTTTTTTTTTTTTTTGGTATTTTTAGTAGATATGAGGTTTTGCCATGTTGGCCAGGCTGGTCTTGAATGCCTGGTCTCAAGTGATCCGCCCATCTTAGCCTCCCAAAGTGCTAGGATTACAGGTGTGAGCCACCATGCCCAGCCTAAACCTCTTTTCTTTATAAATTACCCAGTCTTGGGTATTTCTTGAAAGCAGTATGAGAACGAAATAATATAGCAAATTGGTACCACAGAGAGTAGGGTGGTACTATAAAGATACCCAAAAATGTGGAAATGACTTTGGAACTGGGTAACAGGCAGAGGTTGGAACAGTTTGGAGGGCTCAGAACAAGACAGGAAAATGTGGGAGAAAACTCATTTTATCAGGAGAAAGTCAACCCAGCTACAGAAATTTGCATAAGTAAAAGGAGCCAAATATTAATTGCCAAGACAATGGGGAAAATGTCTCCAGAGCATGTCAAAAGTCTTCATGGCAGCCCCTCTCATCACAAGCCTGGAGGTCTAGGGGGAAAAAACATTTTTGTGGGCAGGGCCCAGGGTCTTGCTACTTTGTGGTCTCAGGACTTGGTGCCCTGCATCCCAACCATGGCTAAAAGAGGCCAACATAGAACTCAGGCTGTTGCCTCAGAAGGGACAAGCCACAAGATTGGCAGCTTACACATGGTGTTGGGCCTGTGGGTGCACAGAAGTCAAAAATTAAGGTTTGGGAACCTTCACCTAGATTTCAGAGGATGTATGGAAACATCTGGATGTCCAGGCAGAAGTCTGCTGCAGGGGTTGAGCTCTCACAGAGAACCTGGGTTAGGGCAATGCAGAAGGGAAATGTGAGGTTGGAGCCCCCATGCAGAGTCCCCACTGGGGAACTGCGTAGTGGAGCTGTGAGAAGAGGACCACAATCCTCCAGACTCCAGAATGGCAGATCCACTGAAAGCTTGCACCATGTGCCTGGAAAAGCCACAGATAATGCCGGACCATGAAAGCAGCTGGGAGGGGTCTGTAGCCTACAAAGCCACAGGGGTGGAGCTGCTGAAGGCCATGGGAACCTACCTTTTGCATGACTGTGATCTGGATGTGAGATATGGAGTCAAAGGAGATCATTTTGGAACTTGAAGGTTTAATGATGGTCCTGCTGGATTTCAGACTTGCATGGGGTCTGTACCTCCTTTGTTTTGGCCAATTTCTGCTATTTAGAATGGTGTAGTTACCCAATGCCTATACTCCCATTGTATCTAGGAAGTAACTAACTTGCTTTTGATTTTACAGGCTCATAGGCAGAAGGGATTTGCCTTGTCTCAGGTGAAACTTTAAACTTGGACTTTTGGGTTAATGTTGGAGTGAGTTAAGACTTTGGGGGACTACTGGAAGGGTATGATTGTGTTTTGAAACATGAGGACATGAGATTTGGGAGAGGCCAGGGGTGGAATCATATGGTTTGGCTCTGTGTCCCTACCCAAATCTCACCTTGAATTGTAATAATCCCCATGTGTCAAGGGCGGGACCAAGTGGAGGTAACTGAATCATGGGAGGTGGTTTCTGCCATGCCATTCTCATGATAGTGAATTAGTTCTCATGAGATCTGATGGTTTTATAAGAGGTTTCCCCCTTTGCTTGGCACTCATTCTCTCTCCTTCTGCCCTGTGAAGAGGTGCCTTCCACCATGATTGTGAGTTTCCTGAGGCCTCCTCAGCCATGTGGAACTGTGAGTCAATTAAACCTCTCTTCTTTATAAATTACCCAGTCTCAGGAATTTCTGCAAAGCAGCGTGAAAAAGAACTGAATCAGCATACCTAGTGCCTAATATAATCCGTGGAATTTTGCAATGTAAAACAGATATGTATTGAAAAAGTGAATGGATGGATGGATAAATGGGAGGATGGATGATAGCTACATAAGTGGGTGGTTGTGAGGAATTGATGGAACAAGTACTGTATGTGGAATTGTCTATACCAGTGCTGTGCCTGGCCAGGCTCAGTATATGTTGTTTCCCTTCCCTTTCCCTTAACAATCATCCTAGAATGCTTGGTAAGAACAATCTAGCAAGGCAGCTGGGGTTGAGTAATTTTACCATCATTTTTCTCATTGTGCAACCTTGAGAGTGTTGTTTAACCTCCTTGCCCCTCTTGTTTTCTTGGGGATGAATCAACCACCTATAGAAAGAGCTGAGAAATCTGTGGAATATGGTGGCCCTTAAATAAGATTAACAGAGGGCCTCATGCCACTGGAGAATGTTGGGAGGGGGGGTCTTTAGCAGTGTGACCATCTGACAGAAGTATGGAGCAACATTTGGGGAATGACAGCTTGGTGAAAATCACTGGCACCATCCAAAGAGGACTGTGGGGTCTGGTTGAGAAATCATTAACTGTAAAGGCAGTGAGACATTGTCATCATTTTATGAGACGTGCCAGGAGCCAGCTGCAAAATAGGAAGGAAAGAAAGACTTCTGAATTCCAGCCAGTTTTGGGTAATCAGAAATTGGTGTGGCCGATTGGCCACTAGAGAGCACCACTAGCACCAAAATGTTGCAGGAAGAGTGGGCATAAGGTGGGTGAAGACCCCTTAGAGGAAGGAAGAATGTTTGCCAGCAAATTTTCTTGCAGGAATTTAGCATTCTATGAGGCCATCTGTATGATTTGACAGAGCAGAAACAGCATCCAAATATGTTTGTGGAAATGAATTGAAGTGAATCAGAACAAAATTCATACGCATCTTTCTGATAGCTTCCTTGCACCATGTTCCTGTGTGTTCCAGTGTGTTCCTATGCATTCTAAATGTGGAACGTTACACAAAAGTTTTAGTATATTTTCATAGTTTACATTTGACAAATTGAAATTTTTAATACACATACATTCTAAGGCTCTATGTGTAAACTCCTCAGGTGGTAATTGCAAAAGTCTAAATTTGAAATCTCAACTTGGGCCAAATAGCACGCACGTCTGCCTTTCCCACTGGTGGGCTCTGAATATTGGGGATGCTTTCATCCAAATAAATTATTTCATTGCAAAGAAAAAAAAAAAGGAAAGGAGATAAAAAAACATGAGGGAAGAAAGGAAGAGGAGAAAGAAAGAAGAGAAGAGGAAGAAACCAAGGAAGAAAGGAAGACAAGCTTAAAATGTCCCTAGTCTAGATTACTCTTTAATAAGTTGAAATTCTCAAACTCATGCTTTCTTCCCAAAGGAAACAGGCAGGATTTGGTTTGGTTTTGCCAGTATCACTCTTAACAAGAGGCAGCTCTTTGAAAAATCAAACTGTCATTAATTTCTTGAATCCTGCTCTGAAACTGTATTTTTCAAGCATCAGTCATTCAATCATTTTAGCTCCTCTGCAGAAGAACCCTGAAATCTCAGTGTCTTGGCACAATCAAAGTTTATTCTTGCATCATATAAAGTTTAATTGCTATTGGGGTAGAAAGGGAGAGTCTCTGTTCATATGCTCACTCAGACTCAGGCAAACAAATGTGCTGCTATTTTCCAAAGGGTCCCCGGGGCTGCTCTGGGTATAGCCATTTGATGAGATCCTGGGGTCAAATGGGGTATTCATGAGTCCCACGGACCAAATGTTGGTGTCCCCAAAATTCATATGTTGGAACGCAATACCTAGTGAGACAGTATTCAGAGTTGGTGTTTTTGGGAAGCAATTAAGCCATGGGGGCTCCATCCTCATGAGTGGGATTAGTGCCCCTATAAGCCAAGCACCCTTGCTACTTCTGCCATGTGAGGATGCAGCAACAAGGTGCCAGCTATGAAGCCCTCGCCAGACACTAAATCTGCCAGTGCCTTGATCTTGGGCTGCCCAGCCTCCAGAACTGTGAGAATATATTTCTGTGTTTATAAATTACCTAGTCTGTGGTATTTTGCTATAGCAGCTTGAAGGAACTAAAAGAATGGGCCAAGTTAGGAAGTGATGTATGTCACCTGTGTCCTTATTCTATGCACATAGCTCCTTCTATCTGCGAAGAGATGGGGAAATGTAGTCCCTGGCTGGGAAGTTGCCTCCCAGCAACAATTCTATATTAGAAGAAGTGAGAACAAATTGTTGGCCAGCTAGCCCTCTCCATCATATCACTTCTCAGTTCTTACCATGTCTGGGAACCATCTGGACAATTATGCACTTAAAATATTTCTTTAAATTGACTCATTTTTTTTTTTTTTCTTTAAAAATGTATTTGAAGGGTCAGATGCAGTGGTTCATGCCTGTAATCCCAGCACTTTGGGAGGCCCAGATGGGTGGATCACCTGAGGTCAAGAGTTCGAGACCAGCTTGGCCAACATGGCTGAACCCCATCTGTACTAAAAATACAAAAATTAGCTGGGGGTAGTGGTGGGTGCCTGTAATCCCAGCTACTCAGGAGGCTGAGGCAGGAGAATCGCTTGAAGCCAGGAAGGAGAGGTTGCAGTGAGCCAAGATCATGCCATTGCACTCCACCCTAGGTGACGAGAGCGAAACTCCAGCTCAAAAAAACGTATTTAAAAATATGGATTTACTTCTCTAAATGGAAAGAAGCTGCATCACCGGCCACAAGTTAAATGTAGCAGAGAAAAACAACAGCATAAAAACAAAACAAGATGATTAAATTCAAGCCAGACACTGTTACCCAGAACAAGTGCTGAGCTTGAGGCCTGCTCTGTGTTAAAAAGGGAGGCAAGGCATGGGGCCAAACTGGCTTCTAACCCTGATGGCATCATCACGATCAGGAGAAGGGCAAAGGTCAAGCCTTCCCTCCTGAACCAAGTCAGTGTCCCTAAAAAGGACAAATAAATTTCTGTTGTTTGCAAGTACCCAGTTTATGGTATTTTGGTATCACAGCCCAAATGGACTACCTCTGCCCGTTGTCATTGTGTGCCACTTGCTCCCCTGACACTTTTGGAAGCTTCTCTGCAGGAAGAAGAGGGGGTACTCCTTGTAAGAGCAAAACAGCAGTGGCTTTGGGTTCTAATGTATACATTTCTTATACGAACGCTTGTAAATTACTTTCTCTCTCAGTCTCAGCGAGGAGGGAATAGCTAAGTTACTGAAGGAGGCAAACATTGGCATAGTGCTTCGCAAACCACTTGGTTGGGAGCATATTGTTAGCTAAAAGTGTTTGCATAAAATGCCCTACGGCTATCCTTCAAACCCAAGACTCTAAAGAATTGTTCATTACAAGTGCTACGGACTGATTGCGTGTCCCTCAAAATCTATATGTTGAAACCTAACCCCCAATGTGATGGGATAGGAGGTGGGGCCTTTGGGAGGTGATCAGGACATGAGGGAGGAGCCCTCATGACTGGCATTACAGCCCTTATCAAAGAGGCCCCAGAGAGCTTCAGTTTCTTCCACCATGTGAGGACACAGTGGCAACACCCTATGAAGCAGAAAGCAGGCCCTCACCAGACACTGAATCTGCCTGCACCTTGATTTTGGAATTCCCAGCTGCTAGAACTGGGAGAAATAAATTTCTGTTGTTTGCAAGTACCCAGTTTATGGTATTTTGGTATCACAGCCCAAATGGACTAAAACAATGAGGGAGGCCAGAGCAAGGAAACTAATGTTAACCAGAAAGACTTCAGAACAAGGTCCTCCAGAATAGCTAGGTATTCCCCAGGGGAGGGAGTCCCAGGCGAGGTGGCAGTCATGCGGAGACCCAGAGCTGGAAGAAGGGTGGAGAGGTTGAAACTTGGAGTTAGGGCAAGATGGGAAGAGAGATGAAGTCAAACAAAGGAACAGGACTCAGATCCCACAGAGCCTTCAATGCTGATCCAAGGAGCCTGGACTCTATGCACAGGCAGTGGGAGATGCAGAAGCATGACAGGATGAGATCTACATTTTGGACAGATTTGATTACTTTGACAGAAGTCTGTAAGAGGGGATACAAAGGTGACACGGCACTATAGGGAGGACTGGCTGAGGAGGGATAAGCCTGGAGAACCAGGCAAGGTGTCATGTGGCAGACTGAGGAGCAGTCAGGCCTGGGAGGATGGGGGGTCAGGAAGTATATGTAGCAGCCGCCCAGGGGAAGATGATGGTCTGAGACTGTCAGTGGCAGTGGGGTTGGAGACTGGAGGATGCTCTGGGTGTATTGGACAGGACTTGGGGAACTTGGGTGAATTTTGCACCCTTGACCTTGACAACGTCAGAATCCATTCATCCCCCAAATATTTATTAGCACTGGGAATGTGGCCCTCGGAATAGGGCTGAGAGGCAAGTGGGGCACCTGGGGCACACAGTTTTGGGAGGTGCTCCATCTCTGGGCTGTGTGATAGAGAATCGGAGGTGGAGAGTGAGCGCCTCCTTAAACGTGCTCAAGGCACCTTGCTTGCCTCATTCTGACAAGAGCAACAGGCTACTCTCACGGAGTTTATGATCTAATCAAATTTACAGACAACATGCAAATAACTCATGAAAGTGATTTTACATCATGGTAAGAAACACGAGGAAGACACCAAGGTGTGGCGTATGTCTGTGGGGCAGTGGCCAGGTGGGGCAGGCCCTAGACCTTGCTAGGGGCCTGGGATGCATCCTCATAGCGATGGGAGCTGCCAGAGGGCGGGAGCTGCCAGAGGGCAGGAACCCTGAAACTGTCCTCACAGGACTCACGAGAATTATATGCCAGGCTCTGGTCAGAAATACATTTATAATTAAGCAGAGCTTGCAGTGAGCTGAGATCCGGCCACTGCACTCCAGCCTGGGCGACAAAGCCAGAGTCCGTCTCAAAAAAAAAAAAATAAATAAATAAAGTGCTAATGAGACTGCCCTTTGGCCTACTTCCTTGTAACCGAAAGTCACACAGCACCAGGTACTGACCGTTTGCACCCCTATTGTTCCTGTAGATAGGATTTCTGATGTTAGAATCATAAGGCTTTTTTTTTTTAAGAATTGCTCAAGATGCTCTTCAGACTCTAAATTGCAGTGGAAGAGCTAATGCCAACCAATTTAAAGACCCCCGCAGAGGAACCAAATCGGCGCAAGAAGGCAGTTTCTTTAGCTCGCTGTCGCATGAATTCACCTGGCACTCTTCAGCTAATCAAAGATCCCCACACCTCAGCCCACTCCGAACCCCTTAAAATTCCTACCCGCAGACCCCTCGGGAGACAGATTTGAGGCTTCCTCCTATCTCCTTGTTTGGCTGCCCTGTGATTTTTAACCTCTGTCTCTGATGCAATCTCTGTGTCTCATTATATTGACTTGCTGTGCATTGGGCAACAAATCCGTGATGGTTACAATACAACACAATTTGGCCCCCATATTTGTACAGCATTTGGCTACACGAGGAGAATGGACTGAAGGGGGAAAACTGGGAAGCCTGGAGGCCACAGGGAGGTCATGGCCATCGTCCATGCAAGAGAGGGTGATGGCTTGGACGGGGTGTTGGCCATGGAAATGGGAGGAAGAGAATAAATTTGGAGACTGTTTCTGAGACAGAGCAGCTGGGACCTGCTGTTGGAATGGAGACATGGAGAAAAAAAAGGACAAGAGAGGATGTAAAGGCACCTGAAAGAACAATTTCAGTGTCTCCAGCTCAGAACTCGCATTTAACAACATACGTTTCTAACGTTTTCTGGTTCTGCCCCTGTTTTGCCATCTGCCTTCTGGTTGATGAAGCTGGTGTGAGGCCTTCAGTTGCTGTCCACAGTGGTTTCTCCTGTCAGAGTCATCTTAGGTTAGGATGGCCAAGGGAGTCAAGGATGAGGAGATGCAGGGCGTTCCTGAAGCTTCATGGGGATGAGAACATCTTTTTAAACCCTTCATTAATGAGAAATGTCCTCCCATGGCGGGGAGAGAGCTTTGTGTTTGTGTGAAAGTCCATTAAACTTCATTATTTAGTTGGGAAGATCCTGCTGGGAGCTGGGGAGGGGAAGAGAATCCATGTTCCCTGAGGGCTGGGGCCCTCTGAAGGGTGAAAGAAAAAAGTCCAAGTAAAAGAAAGGAAATAATCTCCTTCAAACAGCAGGTAGACCTGGCAGGAAACATTAGCCCTGAGTGGAAGACATAGAGATTCTAGTAAGAAGGGGGCATTGTGTAGCTTTAAGAGACACAGCTTCCACCCTTGCTTCTTCACTTGAGGGCAGCTGCTTGCATCTGTGGGTCTGGCTTTTCTGCAGCAGCCTGGCCAAGGATTCTTGGGACTGGGGCTGGGTGGGGGTGGGAGCCTTGCCTCCCCGACCTCTGCTAGGATAAGTAAACAAGCAGGCAAGGACAAAGGCCAAGGGCATTAAATCCCAATTATTCACTAGCCCTAAATACTTCCTGTGAGAACAATTTGTCATTGACATACTTAATTAGACTCTTGACCAATATTTTCCAGATGTAGGGATTCTTGCTAAAAAAAAAAAAAAAAAACAAAAAAAACACTCAAGCACAGATGTTTTCCATATTTAATAGGCCAGCTGAGGCAAGCCCTTGGGGAAGGAAAAGAGTAGGAGAGCTACAGGTTCTGCTATCAGAGCTTAGTGGATCAGGAAAGAGGATCTATTAGTCTTGGGGTCTTTCAAAACAAATAAATGCTGGCAAAGACAGAGGTCACCAGGGGCTGTCTGCTGTGGCCACGGCCCTGGGCTTCCACATCCTCTGAACTTCGAGCAGCCCTGACATTGGAAAACTCTGGGTCCATTTTACATATGTGGGCGACTGAGGAGGAAAACTCTGAGAGACCGTGAGTTTGAGAGTCACGATTGGAACCTAAGTCCCTAAGTCCTTGAGTGAAAGAAGCAAGTCAGTCATGTTGAGCAGGATACCAAGGAGCAGGATACCTATTTCCTTTGGAAAACAGGGCTTCAACAGTTACATATTATTCCGCACCACTCATCCAGGGCCAGTCCTGGGAGGAGGCAAGCAAGAGACCCCTGAAAGCAACCTTTAAGGGGGTGCTTAGTCTCAGGTGCCCACCCCTGCACTTGTGTGTCTCTGAGAGCCAGCACTTCCTTAAATTTTGCACCCTGGGTTCCTCATTTGTCTCATCCTAGTCCCGTCCCTGAATTTCCATCATTGTCCCAATCTTGTCTTCCTTGACTTCTCACTTAGATTTATCCAGTTGCCTCCTAACTGGTCTCCTGCCCTGTCTTTCCTCCTTATCTATCTACCCTCCACTGTGACAGAGATCTTCCTACAGCCTGAACTCCCTCCCTGCACTCCCAGGTACGAAATCCTCCCAGAACTCCCTATGGCCCTTGGGACTAGGTCATGCTTCTTAGCAGAACATTTAAGGCCTTGCATCCTCAGCCCTGCTGGGCTACCTGTGAGCCTCCTACCTTCTCTGCCTCCACCCCACAGTCTTACTCACACCCTGCAACTAGCCACAGGACTGTTTATGCTTTCCCTAGTACATTTGGCTGCTATCCTGGCCTCTGTCTCTGTAACCCAGGTGATTCCGTGGCTGAGAACTCCCTGCCTCCTCTCTTCCCACTCTGCCCCCACTGCGGCTCCTTAACCAGGAGAGCCTCTGTCTTCAAGACACAAACTTTTCTGGCCAACCTTGCTCCCTGTAGACTCTCTCCTACTGCTTTGTGTCTACACTGTGCTCCACGCATGGGCCTCTTGTGGCAGCCAGAATGCCTGACTTGTTCACCAGGCTGTCACCATGGGGCAGTCCATCCCACGAGGACTGCCACATCCCCCTTCTTATTCCTCCCTGCTCCTCTGTGGAACAGACTGAGCCAGGCAGTGGCCACTTGTTTGCTGACTGAATTAATGAGGTAGTTGGGGTGGACACTCACCACACTCCATAGATGAAGAAATAGGCCGGTCTAGCAGAGATCACAAACTCAAGTACCCCATAGGAACAGGTAGGAGCTGTACCTGAGTGAGGCACTGGGATTGCTCACTATGCATCGGGGCTGCTGGTCCTCTGTTGGGGCCCACGGCTGTCCTGTACAAAGTGTCACTTGTTGTGGCTGCATCCATCATCTGGATGAGTTATAAAAGGCAAGACAGGAAGATTATATTTGACAACAAGTTGAAATGATTTAAAACACTCTGCGTGCCCCTCAAAGCAAATCCACCTATGTGCGAGTCAGTTTCCACCTGGGGGCTGCTGGTGTGTGACCTCTGAAAGGTTGGGTGATTGTTTCATGCATCTCAAAGCCAGGCCTTCCTCGGACTCTCTGCCCAGCACTCTCTGCACCTTCCTCTCCTCACAGCTCCCATGGCAGGAACAAACAGGTGGCATTTGAGCAAGGGGCAACAGTCAGGGACCTGCATCCCTCCGGCCCTCCCAGTTGCTCACGCCTCTTCCCCTCCCTTGGTCACGGGGCTGCTGCCTCCTTTACATTGTGACTCCCGTGGCATTTGGAGATTGAACTTGATAAAGCTCAGAAGGAAACTGGGATGCAAAGAGAAGAAGGTAATCATGGGGTCACATTTTCCTGTGCTTGTAAAATGACCTGCTTTGACCTAAGATAGTTTCTATCTCTTTTATGCCTTCTATTCCTTTAAAATTCTCAAATTGTCAAAATCCTACCTTGGACATGTGGCTAAAAGGGATAACCTTGCCCAACACAGCAATCTGGTGAACAATCACTTGTCCTCTTTTTTTTGGCAGAACCCCACCAGAGAGAGAGGGAGTGTGTGTGTGTGTGTGTGTGTGTGTGTGTGTGTGTGTGTGTATGTTTAAAGAACAATCTTCATTTGATTATTTGATTTGTTGAAAAGAACAAAGAAACACCAGGCCTGGGATCAGGAAACCTGGGTTCTAATCACAACAGTAGTCCCTTCCATGCTTTGAGATCTTGAACAAGTCTCCTCATTAGTAAAATGAGTGTGCGATAGAGTTTTACAGGTGATTCTGAGGGTAGCAGAGTCCTGTGTGGAAAAGCACATAATACACAGACTACGATATGGAGCAGGTGCTCAGTTAAGGACTTGTTGAATATGAATTAAGGAACAGCAAAACTGGAAGGAATACTAGATATTGACTGTAACAGTGGTCGATAATCTATAACCAATGGGCCAAATCTGGCTTCATGCTTGTTTTTGTAAATGACGTCTTATTTTACAAACTCATTTACATATCATCTATCGCTATTTTTGTGCCACAACAGCAGAGTGGAGTAGTTGTGACAAAGACTGCATGGCTTGCAAAGGCTGAAATATTTATTGTCTAGCCCTATAAAGAAAAAAGTTCACCAACCTCTAATCTAAATTCCATTCAGAGTGTGTCCATGGAGCAACAGTGTCAGCCTCATCAGAGAGCTCATTAGATGTGCAGAACTTCAGGCTCCCATCCAGACCCACAAAATCAGAATCTGTATTTTAATTAGATCACCATCTGAGTCATAATGCACATCAAAGTTTGAGAAGCACAGTTCTGGGTCTAGAGATGCATTCATTTTCTACATACTGCTGTTGTCCAGCAAGATGAAGTGATTTGCCCAGGACAGAACCAAGACTAAGAACTGGTCTCCTAATTTTCATCCCTTTCCTACATCTGCTGTGCCAAGTTTTGTCTCCTCTTTTCCTCTCTGGAGCCTCCTGTTTCCATCTCCTTCTCGACCATCTGTGTGGTACCCAATGTGTAAAGCATGCTTGGTCAGCATCCATTGTTGTACTTGCTGATGAGAGAGCAGCTCAGGTTCTTTGAGAGGAGACCCTGTGCTTTCAGCTGCACTACAGTTTTCCCAGATAAGGAGATTGAGGCACAAAGAAGTTATGGCACTTACTCAAGGTCACGGGGTCGGGATTTGAGCACAGCTGTCTGACCCAGGAGCTTGGAGGGCCTGTCATTGCACTTCCACAAGCTTGTTCTCTCTCTCTCTCTCTCTCTCTCTCTCTCTCTCTCTCTCTCTCTCTCTTTCTCTTTCTCTCTCGCATGGTGAGCCCTCAGCTTATCCTTGCACTTCCACATGGTGAAAACACTTTAGGAAATAACTTGGTTACCCCATTCTTTCATCTCCCGCTAATCCAGGGGTTTTCAAGCCAGATTTTTATAAAAGGAGGGGACTTCTTCCTTGAAAAAATAGTCAAGAACAAGTGAGGCTGGAACATCTTGCTGAGCCAGAGGAAAAGGAGGCCCTATCAGGTAAATATGGTCATATCAGAAGGACAGGACAGCTAGCTTGAAGGAGCTCCCACTGACCAAATTTGGGATGATTTGATTAACAAGGTAAATAATGAAGGGAACATATTTTAACATATTAATTTAAAAATATCCATGACTCCGTAGCAGCATGCATATAATCTCCAAAGAGACCATCTGAGCAACCTGTAGATCAAGTAAAGCGATGTTTATAAGATCTACTGCAGTAAAGGACACCATCTTGATAGAGTCTCAGAAGGGGAAATACAGGGAAGAACATTTGTAGCATTTTAGGGCCTGGTATAGGTGATATTGAGATTGCATGTAGGGTGATCAGCTGTCTCATTGCCCAGGGCCTTGACGGTTTTAGAGTTGAAAGTCCTGAATCCTGCGAAAGCCCTCAGATCACTGTCTTTTTTTTTTTTTTTTTTTAAACTGAATTTTGCTCTTTTCATCAAGGCTGGAGTGTAATGGTGCGACCTCAGCCCACTGCAAACTCTACCTCCCAGGTTCAAGCAATTCTCCTGCCTCAGCCTCCCAAATAGCTGAGATTACCGGCACATGCCCCCACGCCCGGCTAATTTTGTATTTTAAGTAGAGATGAAGTTTCACCAGGTTGGCCAGGCTGGGCTTGAACTCCTGATCTCAGGTGATCTGCCCACCTCAGCCTCCCAAAGTGCTAGGATTACAGACAACAGCCACCATGCCTGGCCCTCAGATTACTTAGTCATTGTGAAGGAGAAAATGTCTCTTTATAATAGAGAGAGATGATGTAACAATTTGAACCAAATGTTCAAGTCTTAGAGCTGCCCGTAATAGGATGGCCTGGCATACTGTGCCTCCTAAGAGGACACAGTGGGAGGTATACAAGCCACCCATGCAGTGGTCTTATTGGAAACGTTTGGCCTGAATGTTTGAATTGAATAATGGGAAGATAGATGAATGCAGAAAGTAGATCTGTTCTGGAATCATGACAATATTTAATGAGGGGGGATACAAAAATAAAAAAGTTAAATGCAATCTATGTACCTTTACTGAATCCTGGAGAAAGGAAGAAGAAACAAAAAGAAGGAAGGAAAGACGGAAGGAAGGAAGGAGTTTTAGAGAACATTTGGGGACAATCAAAATATATTGAACATTGCATGTTAGATGATGTTATTGAATTAATTCTGCTTTTCTGATGTGAGATTTTTTTTTCTGCTAGTGCCTTGATCTTGGACTTCTCAACCCCCAGAATAGTAAGAAATCAATGTCTGTTGTTTAAATCACCCAATCTATAATATTTTGTTATAGCACCCTGAATGGGCTAAAATAACCCCCAAATTTACAGCCCATTCTCTAAAAACTGACTGTTGTTCTGGCAAATAGCTCACTTGAGTTAGGATTTTTAATTTTTTTTTTTGAGACGGAGTCTTGCTCTGTCGCCCGGGCTGGAGTGCAGTGGCCGGATCTCAGCTCACTGCAAGCTCCGCCTCCTGGGTTTACGCCATTCTCCTGCCTCAGCCTCCCAAGTAGCTGGGACTACAGGCGCCCGCCACCTTGCCCGGCTAGTTTTTTGTATTTTTTAGTAGAGACGGGGTTTCACCATGTTAGCCAGGATGGTCTCGATCTCCTGACCTCGTGATCCGCCCATCTCGGCCTCCCAAAGTGCTGGGATTACAGGCTTCAGCCACCGCGCCTGGCCAGGATTTTTAATTTATTTGGGCAGAAGTTTATCAATATTATTTAGAAAACACAATAGATGTCCGTCATACTGCTCCAGAATGAAACGCTGTTATAGTGAGTTGCAGAAAAGCCACACTGGTGAGAACAGGGCAGTCAGTCAGTGTGCCCTCTTTGTTTTTTGAATGAGAGCACTGAAGGTCAGAGAGGTTGACGGTTTTGACTCAGGTCACCCAGCTAAGTGCAAACAGAACTGGGGCTGGAATCAAAAACTGCATTCTGGTGCCAAGCTTCTCACCCTTCACGTACTGACTTTTGCTTTTTAACCTGTTCATTTCTCTGCTAGACTCAGCAGAAAAGCAAAGTAGCATGATACCTGTAAATAAGAGAGACAAGGCACATGTCCCCAAAGTTAAATAATCACAACAGGGAAGCAGACTACAGGTAGCGGCTGCTGTGGCGTTCCCACAATTCCCCTTCATCAAATCCTCCATGTCCATACTGCAGCTGCTAGGACCGTCTGCAAGGCTCACAGCTTATCTGTTACTGGAAATGGCCTTTGAGTGAGGAGCACTGCCCTTTTTAGGGAAGCACATGGCCCATGACTGGCTGATGTGTGAATACAGAAGCTGGCCCCACTTGCCTCAGGTTGGCATCACCCTGCAGGGTTAGAGCAGGCCCTGATGTCCCCAAGAAGCGATCAACATTGGACTCAGTTGCAACCACATGTAGCTCAGCTTCTCTCTGGCACATAGCCACTTGCGAATCTTCCTTCTCCTGACCCCACGGAGCTACCCTGGGTTTTGGAGTGTCCTGCTAAAGATATTCTCTCTCCATTTCTCTCTCTCTCTGTCTCTCTCTCTCTCTCTGTCTCTCCCTCTCTATATATATGTATATATATGTATACATATATACACGCACACACAAAACTGCAAATATTCACATTGTAAAAGTATAAATGATGGAATACAATACAGTGGTTTTTTTTAAACAAACAATGTACTTTGGAGATCATTCCATTTCATACATATAGATCTACCTCATTTAAAAATATATATATAGTTATATAGTATTCCAAAGTGTGGATGAACTGATTTTATACAACCAGCTCCTACTGTTTAACAATTAGCTTCACACTTCTAATATTTCAATCAGGGCTGCAATAAATATTTGCATACTTGTGTGATTGTTTCCATGTGTGAATATACATCTTAAACAAATTCCTAAAAGTGGAATAGCTGCATTCAAAATGTATGTACATTTTAATTTTGTTACAGTTTGGAAATTTGCTGTCAAGAAATGATACTAATTTGTACTCTCAGGAAACAAAGTGTCTGTTTCCCCATAGAATATACACCAGATGAACATGTCTGTCATCTCCCCAGAGAGGACGAACAGTTGCTTGGTTTGCTGTCAAAATCCAATGCAAAGGTTGGAGCCACGCACCTCCTCATTCAACAGCATGCAGGATGATGGAGAAAACCTGCAACTGGGACCCTACTGGGTCTTCTCTTTGAAAAGCCTACATCTCCTTGGGCGTTACTGCTTATCCTGTCAAAACCGAAACTTGGCCCTCCTCTGATGGAGCGGAGTTTCCATACAGACAGAGTAGTCAGGTCCCCATGGAAACCCCAGGCTTGCTGACACCAGAGGAAAACGCTATTACTCGCAGTGCTGGAGGCAGATTAATGTAGAATAACCATAATGAAAGGCGTTATCCTCGTAACTGTAGGGCCTTGGGGTTTACATTCATTTTTCTGCTTAAACTCCCATGATTTGCACATTTGCGTCTTTTGAATGGGGCCTTCAATGGAGAGGCTGATTACCACAGCATAAAAGAATCTTGTTGCCCTTTCTGGCATGAGATAGGTGTGCACTGCAGAGATGGTCACCACCCCTAAACCTAACATTCTGGATGAATATTTATCTCATATTCTCATGAGAGCCAAGTGGTGCCTTCTCACTCAACACCTGATCAATTATGTGGCAATCAAACAAAACCATCTTTAAAAGCACTGATTCCCAGCCCCAGTCTCATTTGGTCCTATTCAACACCAAATGCCTAGTGACAAGCATCATCATTGCCTCATCAGAAACATTGAGAGGCCTCTTTCAATGAATCGTCAACCCTTCATAAGTGTTAGAAAAACTTTTAGCTAACAGAATGATTCTAGACACAGATATTTAATCATAGCAATCTTTACCATACAGATATTTTATGTATCAAGACAAAGATACTGGACATTCTCAATTCTTGCTTTTTCTCCAAATATAAAATCTTCCAGGAATTTATGGATATTAAAAAATATTTAGACTGGGTGCGGTGGCTCACACCTGTAATCTCAGCACTTTGGGAGGCTGAGGCTGGTGGATCACGATATCAGGAGTTCAAGACCAGCCTGGCCAAGATGGTGAAACCCCATCTCTACTAAAAATACAAAAATTAGCCGGGCATGGTGGCAGGTGCCTGTAATCCCAGCTACTCAAGAGACTGAGGCAGAGAATTGCTTGAAGCCAGGAGGCGGAGGTTGCAGTGAACTGAGATCGTGCCACTGCACTCCAGCCTGGGTGACAGAGTGAGACTCCATCTCAAAAAAGAAAAAATATATATATATATGTATATATACACACACACACACACACATATATGTGTATATATATATATATACACACACACACATATATATATGTGAATTCACTTCTTATATATATATAAGAATTCACTTCAAAATAAATTTCACATCTTAGGAGACTGTGGGATCCTCAGCTGGAGAAGGAGGTATATATGTGTGTATATATATTTAACTTGCTCTGACTAAGCCTGTGTTTTAACAAATACCCTCAATAACCTCTCTTGGGTTTCCTATTGGTATGTGCTTATCTTCTTTGTTAACTTAGTTTTGCAGAGGAAAATACGTGCTTACTTTCAAAATGTATATATGGCCACATCTTTCATGAGAATGGTGGCTCTGGACAAGGCTGATGGTCAGATGGGAGAGGGAGTGTAATGTGTCATGTGGTCCAGCAAGCATGCTCAAATCCCATTAGCTTTATGACCTTGCGTGGCCTGCCTAACCTTAGTTTCCTAATCCCTCTGCATTCTCTAAACTGAAACAATTCTATAGCAGTAGACTCCAGAAAGGTTGCTCACATTGCAAACGCTTGCATTGCAAACATAGTAGCTTAAAACAATCACCTTTTAGAGTATCTGTGCTTTTGTAGATCAGGAATTTGTAGATCAGTTTTTGTAGATCAGTTAGGTGGATCTGGCTTGGAGCCTCACACGAGGTTGCTTTCACATGGTCATCTCAGATGTGTTTTCTCTTACACATCTGAAACCCAGGCTGGGAAGACTCAACAGCTGGGGGCTGGGAAAGCGGGGGATTCTCAACCTCTCTGTCTCCCTGGGTTCTCTCCAAGTGGTCTCACCAGCACGACGGCTTCAGAGTAGCTGCACTCTCCATACAGTGACTCCTGGTACCAAGGCAGCATATCTAGAAAGACCAAGAGCTGAGCGGAAGCCACACCTTTTCCATGACCCAGCCTCGAGGACAGGCCACGTCACATCTGCCTCTGCCACTCACTAGAATTGAGTCCCTAAGGATGGCTTATATAAAACGGGAAAAGAATTAGTCTCCGTCTTTGATAGGATGAATATTAAAGAATTTCTGGGCATATTTTAATATCACCACTATATAGAACGCAGTATTGCAGCCCTTGAAATGAAGACGACTCTTTGGGCTGTGACAAAGAGAGGAAGCTGGGAAGGTCCCAAATGTGTTCTTGTGTACCCAAGAGTGTGGTGAGTGTGAGGAGAAGAGATAGGGGCTATGGCAGGGTCTCTAGCATCCCAAAGGACAGTGGAGGGGGATGGCAGTGGCGTTTGTGCCACCTAAATCCCAGCGGGCCTCAGAGGACTCAGAGGGTTTCACCGTGAGCAATGAGCAGGACTGGACATTGCAGTGGACACCAGCATGGACTAAGGGCAGCTGTGGGCCAGACCCTCCCTCACCCTCCCTTTGCCTACATGCCATGGAAGGCCCCCAGAGCTATAACCAGGGAAGCAGGAAGAAAAGAGCCAAAGAGGGAAGTTCTGAATTGACAGAGTTTATGTCAGTGACTGAGTGTGTCTGGATTATATTTTCTGGTATCAGGACAAATAGAAGCTTGAGATAAAAGATGTCTTAGTTTGCTTAGTGTTGCTATATAGGCATACATGAGGCTGGGTAATTTGTACAGAAAAAGGTTATTTGGCGCATGATTTTGATGGTTAGAAAGTCACAATTGGGCATCTGCATCTGGGGAGGGCCTCGGGCTGCTGCTTCTCATAGTAGACGGTGAAGGGGAGAGATCACATAGGGAGAGCAGAAGCGAGACAGTGGGTAGGTGCCGGGCTCTGAAGGAATTAATAGAGTGGGAACTCACTCACCCCCAAAGGAGGGCATTCATCTATTGATGAGGGATCCACCCCCATGACCCAAACACCTCCCAGTAGGCCCCGCCTCCAACACTGAGGATCACGTTTCAACATGAGGTTTTAGGGGACAAACATCTAAACTACAGCAGGAGCTAAACTCACATATAGGAAAAAAAAAAAAAAAAGCTACATTTCTTGCATATTAGAATTTTTTCTTTTTTCTTTACTTTTTTTTTTGAGACGGAGTCTCACTCTGCCGCCCAGGCTGGAGTGCCGTGGCGCGATCTCAGCTCACTGCAAGCTCCGCCTCCTGGGTTCACGCCATTCTCCTGCCTCAGCCTCCCGAGTGGCAGGGACTACAGGCGCCCGCCACCACACGGGCTAATTTTTTGTACTTTTAGTAGAGACAGGGTTTCATCGTGTTAGCCAAGATGGTCTGGATCTCCTGATCTCGTGATCCGCCCGCCTAGGCCTTCCAAAGTGCTGGGATTACAGGCATGAGCCCCCGAGCCCATCCAGAGCTTTTTCTTAAAAACATCATATATACTTGAAGATAGGGGACCTGGATTTAGTATCTGAATAATCTTGAATAAGTTACTGAATATGCTTGCACATCAACTTTTTTAACCCAGGGAAACTCGATCTTAGTGGAGTTTTGTGAGTAATTCAAATGATACAATTGTTGAGAAAATATATTCAAAAGTGGAAAATGCTGCAAGCACGTGAGGGGCAGCACAGAGCCACTCCCTATCACCCCTCTGAGATCCTGCCCTGTGATTCACCACCCACAGGCTTCAGGTTCACTATTTTCATAAATTTGTTGCCTTTATGCTGAGAATTGTCCATGAAATCACACCCTTGTCAGAAGTAAATGAGGGTTTTGAGGAAATAGGAATGCCAACGTTTTGCCCTTCCAAACATGACAGGATTCCTAAGTGAGCCCTAGGCATGGAATAAGAGCAGAACGGGCATTAGTACCACTGCTTAATATCTCAGGACAAGGGTGCTAGGACTGTCTTGAAAGCAACCTTTTATCTTGTATCTGCAGAGCCAAGACTTCTGTAAACCAAACCTGAAGTTTATTCATGCAGGTGGCGGAATTACAATGAAAGTTAAATTCTCAATCTCACAGTGTTTCTTTTGTTAAAGTCTGGGGAAAGATAAGACAGATTCCAGTGAAGTCAGAGACATTAGATCCCTAAGTTCCACCAAGCCTTCTTCTCCAGTAGAAGCAGCTCTCCCACCCCTGCCTGGGGGAGCTCACCGCTCCTTGGCCTGGACAACCTGTGTAGTTTCCTCACAGGGCTCTGCTGGTCCTCCCCAGAATCTACCCCCACCACCCCTCCTTGCTTCTTGATCTATGACTAGACTCAAGTTCTGGCCAACCCTAGAAGGTGAGGTGTAAGGTGTGACTTGTGACGAGGTGTGATACCAAAAATTGGCGAGATTTTTCCAAGTTATATCGACAGAAATCAGAGGAATGTGTGTGGATTTCAAGAGATTAAAGTGGAAAAAATGTAAAGGTAGATCAGGTTGCATTGACTGTTACGCATCTGCCTTAGTTAGTTTGGGCTGCTATAACAAAAATACCCATTCAAATGGGAGCTTAAACAACAAAAATTTACTTCTCATGGTTTTGGAGGCTGGGAAATCCAAGACCAAGTGCCAGCAGATTCCGTGTCTGGTGAGTGTCTTCCTCCTGGTTTGCAGATGGCCATCTTTTCATTGTATCCTCGCATGGTAAGAAAGCAGGGAGAAAGAATAAAAGCTCCTTTGTGCCTTTTCATTAGGACATTAAATTCATTTATAAGGGCTCCACCCTCATGACCTAATTACCCCTTGAAGGCCACACCTTCTAATACATTACACTGGGGGTTAGAATTCAACATATGAATTTGAGGAGAGGGGTGGTGGTGACACATTTAGTCCACAGCAGGGTCCATTAAGCACACTGCAAATTTTGTATTGTAGCTCACAAGACCAGGAGTGACTCTAAAGTTTGCTTGATGGGTCAACTGAAATATGGACACAGAGGTATGTTAGACTAAATAAAAGTGAAAATGGTGGAATTCCTTTGCCACACTGTGAAAGAAGGTATCCAAAATTTAGGGAGATTGGAATGTTGCAGTAAATTTATCATGTATGACTTGTTCACATTCCCTGGGAGGGCCCAGAGGACATGCTCCTCATCATGGTTGTGAGAAATAAACTAGTGAGGACAATCTGGCAACCTTGAAGCTTTCCATGGTGACTGTCAGAAATTAGCTTGTGAACTTCCACCACTGATCTGAGACTCTAACACAGTGGGGATAATGGGATTTAAGGTGGGAAGGCCCAAGAGGTGGCATTTAATCACAAGATGAGATGGACACGGCTAGGGTAATGGACAGAGGAGTCAAGTCAGTCAGTCATCAGAGCAGCCTGAGTTACAGAGATTTTTGGCATCAGCTAGTTAGTTGTGGCATCCGTAAAACTGAAAGAGATGGTCAATGTACTGAAGTCTTACTTGATCTGTATAAGCAGAAAAGCTCTAGATCTAATGATCAGAGTTCTGGCTTGAAGGATCAAAGCAGAGAATAATGACCCCTCAATTAATTCTCAGACTTGAGTTAATTTACAGACCCCACACCCCTTGAATGAAGAGGAGCCTGGATCCCCTTGAAGAGCGGCCCTGCTATATTGCTGAGAATGTATACTGTTAATCTTCCTCCCCAGCCTTCCACAATGGAATCTGTGGCTATTTACATTGGGGAAGGGAAAATAACAAGACTCAACCAGTATCACTGGACAATGGCTGTGAATTGACACTAATGCCTGATGATCCAAAACATTACTGTGGTCCACTGGGGCAGGTAGGGGCTTATGGAGGTCAGGTGATCAATGGAGTTTTGACTCACATCTATCCTGCAGTGTGCCCAGTGCAACCCAGAGGCCATCCTCTGGTTATTTTCCAGCTCTCTGCATAGTTGCAATATACACATTCAGCAACTGGCAGAACCCCTACATGGGTTCCATGACTCATGGAGTATTATGCTGATAAAGATCAAGTGGAAAGCACCAGAACTGTGTCTACTGATGAAAATAGCAAACTGTATTCCTAGAGGAATTGCAGAGATTTGTGTCATCATCATCAAGGACTTGAAAGATGTAAGGACAGTGATTCTTACCACATTTCCCATTCAACTCACCTAGTTGACCTGGATAGAAGGTAGATCTTAAAGAATAACAGAGATTTATTTCAAATTTAATCAGGTGGTGATTGTAATTGCAGCTGCTGTGGTTTTTTTGCTGAAGCAAACTATCGCATTATCTGGCATCTGCTATGCAGCTATTGATTGACATTTTTTTTCTCTGTATCTACTGGCAAAGACCATCAAAGGCAACTTACTTTCATCTAGCAAAGCCAGAAACACACTTACTTTGTCCTACCTAAGGGGTATATCCAGTCTTTATTCCTAACTTATAATAGTCTTCAGAGATCTTAATTGCCTTTTTCTTCTAGAAGATGCTGGTCCATTACACTGATGCTATTATACTGATCGAAACTGGTGAGCATGAAGTAGCAACTGCTTTAGACATATTAGCAACACACCTGCATATACCAGGGTGGAAAACTTCAGGGTCTAGCTATCTTGAAATTTCTAGAGATTTAATGGTCCAGGACTTGTCAAGTCATCCCTTCTAAGGTAAAGAACAGGTTGCTGCATCTGGTCCCTCCTATTACTAAGAAGACGACACAATGCCTAGTGTGCCACTTGGAAGTTGAAGGGAGCATAAGTTTCACTTGTGTACATTTACTGAGTGACCTGAAAAGCTGCCAGAACAAAAGAGGGTTCTCCAAAAGATACAGGCTGCTGTCCCTCCTGCTCTGTCCTTTGAACCGTACGACCAAGCATATCCTACAGTTCTAAAGTGTTAGATAGGGAAGCTGCTTGGAGCCTTTGGAAGACCCCTGCAGGCAAATCACAGTGTAGATTCTTAGAAAAAAATTTTTTTTTCCAGAGACTGGGTTTTGCTATGCTTCCCAGGCTGGATTGAAACTCCTGGGATGAAGCAATTCTCCCATCCAGCCTCCAGAGTAGCTGGAGACTACAGGCATGAACCATGATACCCTGCTAGATCCTTAGTATTTTTGAGCAAAGACCTGCTATCTTCCGTGAAAACTATTCTCCTTTTGGGAAGCAGCTTTTGGATTGTTACTAAACACTGACCATGTTACCATGTGATCTGAGCTGCCCATCACAAACAGGGTATTGTCTGACCCACCAAGCCATAAAGTTGGAGGTACAAAGCAGTATGTCAACCTCAAATGGAAATGGTATATGAGAGATCAAGCATAAGCACGTCATGAAGTTACAAAGCAGTTGCATGAGGAAGTGGCCCAGATTCTCACAACCCCTACTCCTGTTACATTGTCTTCTTCCTCCAACCTGCATCTATGGCCCCATAGTGAGTTCCCTGTGTCCATTTGACAGAGAAAGAAAAAGCTTATGCTTGGCTTACACATGGCTTACATGATACACAGGACTCATGCAAAATTGGAGAGATGCAATGCTGCAGCTCCACTCTGAGCTAAAACTCTGGTTACATAATCAATGACTTAGAATGAAATGGATAACTTCTCTGGTGACAGAGAAGTCTGGGAAAGAAATATGTGAATGGACTCCTAATGGGCACAGAGTGTAACAATACTGTGTTAGCCAATTTTTGTTGCTATAAAGGAATACCCGAGACTGGGTAATCTATAAAGAAAAGAGGTTTAAGTTCTGGGTTACGGTTTTGCAGACTTTGCAGGAAACACGGTGCCTGGGTCTGCTTGGCTTCTGGTGAAGCCCAGGGAGCTTTTGCTCATGGCAGAAGGCAAAGCAGGAGCAGGCTGTTACATGATGAGAGAGGAGGTAAGGGGCAAGAAGGTATCAGGTTCTTTAAACAACGAGCTCTCGCATGAACTCACAGAGTGAGAATCAGAGCAAAAACTCACTTATTACCATGAGAAGGGCACCAAGCTATTCATGAGGGATCCACTTCCATTACCCAAACACCTCCCACCAGTCCCCACCTCGAACATTGGGGATCACATTTCAACATGAGATTTGGAGGGCATCAAATCAAATATATACAATGTGAATGCAACTAAAGGATGACTCCAGGAGAGAGAATTCTAATAAGGGCCTGTTGTGTGGACCAGCCTCCTTTCCAGACTCTTCTGTCATTGCCTAATGGGCTCATAAACAAAGTGGTCATGGTTGAGGGGGTGGAGATTATGTTGGGCTCAGCAATGTGGACTTCCATTTAGGAAGGCTGACCTGGCTATAGCCCCTGCTGAGTGCATAATCTGCTAACAGCAAAGACCAACACAGAGCCTTTGATATGGCACCATGCCTTGGGGGATCAGCCCGTTGCCTTGTGGAAGACTGGTTACACTGGACAACTTTCATCATGAAAGGGGCAATGTTTTGTGCTTACTGGAATAGTCATGTATTGTACACATGGATTTGCCTTCCCTTATTGTAAAGCTTCTTGTATTCTTCAGGAATAATTCTTTTTTTTACATAGGTTTTGCACATTTTTTGCTAAATTTTTTCCTAAGTATTTAATCTTAGTTGTGATTTAAAATATGGTTTTCCTTAATATTGTGCCCTTTGCTTATTATTGGTGGATATGAAGACTATTTTTTAAATCTAATTGTTGTAATGTATCATTCTCTCTCTTTTTTAAATTATTATTACACTTTAAGTTCTAGGGTACATGTGCACAATGTGCAGGTTTGTTACATATGTATGCATGTGCTATGTTGGTGTGCTGCACCCATTAACTTGTCATTTACATTAGCTATATCTCCTAATGCTATCCCTCCCCTCTCCCGCCACCTGACAACAGGCCCCAATGTGTGATGTTCCCCTTCCTGTGTCCATGTGTTCTCATTGTTCAATTCCCACCTATCAGTGAGAACATGTGGTGTTTGATTTTCTGTCCTTGTGATAGTTTGCTGAGAATGATGGTTTCTAGCTTCATCCATGTCCCTACAAAGGACATGAACTCATCCTTTTTTATGGCTGCATAGTATTCCATGGTGTATATGTGCCACATTTTCTTAATCCAGTCTGTCATTGATGGACATTTGGGTTGGTGCCAAGTCTTTGCTATTGTGAATAGTGCCGCAATAAACATACATGTGTATGTGTCTTTATAGCAGCATGATTTATAGTCCTTTGAGTATATACCCAGTAATAGGATGGCTGGGTCAAATGGTATTTCTAGTTCTAGATCCTTGAGGAATCTCCACACTGTCTTCCACAGTGGTTGAACTAGTTTACAGTCCCACCAACAGTGTAAAAGTGTTCCTATTTTTCACATCCTCTCCAGCACCTGTTTTTTCCTGACTTTTTAATGATCGCCTTTCTAACTGGTATGAGATGGTATCTCATTGTGGTTTTGATTTGCATTTCTCTGATGGCGAGTGATGATGAACATTTTTTCATGTGTCTGTTGGCTGCATAAATGTCTTCGAGAAGTGTCTGTTCATATCCTTTGCTTACTTTCTAATGGGGTTGATTTTTTCTTGTAAATTTGTTTAAGTTCTTTGTAGATTCTGGATATTAGCCCTTTGTCAGATGGGTAGATTGCAAAAATTTTCTCCTATTCTGTAGCTTGCCTGTTCACTCTGATGGTAGTTTCTTTTGCTGTGCAGAAGCTCTTTAGTTTAATTAGATCCCATCTCTCAATTTTGGCTTTTGTTGCCATTGCTTTTGGTGTTTTAGACATGAGGTCCTTGCCCATGCCTATGTCCTGAATGGTATTGCCCAGGTTTTCTTCTAGGGTTTTTATGGTTTTAGGTCTAACATTTAAGTCTTTAATCCATCTTGAATTAGTTTTGGTATAAGGTGTAAGGAAGGGATCCAGTTTCAGCTTTCTAGATATGGCTAGCCAGTTTTCACATAACAATTTATTAAATAGGGAATCCTTTCCCCATTTCTTGTTTTTGTCAGGTTTGTCAAAGATCAGATGGTTGTAGATGTGTGGTATTATTTCTAAGGGCTCTGTTCTGTTGTGTTGGTCTATCTCTCTGTTTTGGTACCAGTACCATGCTGTTTTGGTTACTGTAGCCTTGTAGTATAGTTTGAAGTCACGTGGCATGATGCCTCCAGCTTTGTTCTTTTGGCTTAGGATTGTCTTGG
>NW_016820436.1:50900-71484 GCF_001698545.2 Rhinopithecus bieti | reverse complement strand
TTTCCTCCATCCCTTTATTTTGAGCCTATTTGTGTCTTTGCACATAAGATGGGTCTCCTGAATACAGCACACCAATGGGTCTTGACTCCTTATGCAATTTGCCATTCTGTGTCTTTTAACCGGGGCATTTAGCCCATTTATATTTAAGGTTAGTATTGTTATGTGTGAATTTGATCCTGACATCATGATGCTATTTGGTTATTTGGCAGACTAGTTGATGTAGTTTCTTTTTTTTTTTTTTTTTTTTTTTTTTTTTTTTTTTGAGACGGAGTCTCACTCTTTTGCCCAGGCTGGAGTGCAGTGGCGTGATCTCGGCTCACTGCAAGCTCCGCCTCCTGGTTTCACACCATTCTCCTGCCTCAGCCTCCCGAGTAGCTGGGACTACAGGCGTCTGCCACCACACCCGACTAATTTTTTGTATTTTTAGTAGAGACGGGGTTTCACTGAGTTAGTCAGGATGGTCTTGATCTCCTGACCTTGTGATCCACCCGCCTTGGCCTCCCAAAGTGCTGGGATTACAGGCGGATGTAGTTTCTTTATAGTGTCATTCTTCTTTATATTTTGGTGTATTTTCACAATGGCTGGTACCGTTTTTCCTTTCCATATTTAGTGATTCTTTCAGGAGCTCTTGCAGCACAGGCCTGGTGGTAATAAAATCCCTCAGCATTTGCTTGTCTGGAAAATATTTTATTCCTCATGGCTTACGAAGCTTAGTTTGGTTGGATATGAAATTCTGGGTTAAAAATTCTTTTCTTTATGAATGTCAGATATTGGCCCCCAATCTCTTCTGGCTTGTAGAGTTTCTGCTGAGAGGTCTGCTGTTAGTCTGATGGACTTCCTTTTGTAGGTGACCTGGCCTTTCTTTCTGGTTGCCCTTAACAGTTTTTCCTTCATTTTGACCTTGGAGAATCTGATGATTATGTTTTTTGGGTTTGGTCTTTTCATGGAGTATCTCAGTGGTGTTCTCTGTATTTCCTGAATTTGCATGTTGACATATCTTGCTAGGTTGGGGAAGTTCTCCTGGATAAGATCCTGAAGTGTGTTTTCTAGTTTATTTCAATTATCCCTGTCTCCCTCTGGTACTCCAATCATGAAGTCCCATATTTCTTGGAAGCATTGTTCCTTCCTTTTCATTTTTTTCCTCTATTTTTGTCTGCATGTCTTATTTCAGTAAAGGTGGCCTTCAAACTCTGGTATCCTTTCTTCCACTTTGTCAATCTGGCTATTAATATTTCCATATGCTTCACGAAGTTCTCATGCTGTGTTTTTCAGCTCCATCGGGTCATTTATGTTCCTCTGTAAACTGGTTATTCTAGTTAGCAATTTCTCTAACCTTTTATCAAGGTTCTTAACTTCTCTGCCTTGGGTTAGAACATGCCCCTTTAGCTCACTGTAGTTTTTTATTACCCATCTTCTGAAGCCTACTTCTGTCAATTCATCCATCTGATCCTTCGTCCAGTTCAGTGCCCTTGATGGAGAGACGTTGCAATCGTTCGGAGAAGAGGAACTCTGGTCTTTTTGATTTTCAGAATTTTTTCATTGATTCTTCCTCATCTTTGTGAGTTTGTCTATTTTTGGTCTTTGAGGCTGCTGATGCTTGGATGAGGTTTTATGGGGCCTTTTGTTGTTGCTGTTGATGCTATTGTTGTCACTTTCTGCTTGTTTGTTTTTCTTTCAACAGTCAGGACCTTCTTCTGTAGGGTTGCTGCTGTTTGCTGAGGGTTCACTTCAGGCCTTATTCTTCTGATTCACTCCTGTGCCTGGAGATGTCACTCAAGGAGGCTGGAGAGCGGCAAAGATTCATGCCTGCTCCTTCTTCTGGGAATTTTGACCTTGAGGAGCACCAACCTGAGGCCAGTAGGATTCCTCCCACATAGGGTGTCTGATAACCACTGTGGGAGGGTCTCACCCAATTGGGTGGCACAGGGAGCAAGACCCATTTAATGAAGCACTTTGTCCCTTGGTGGTGGGCGTGCGTTTTGCTAGGGGGAAACCCACTTGTCTGGGTTGCCCAGATTCCTCACAACTACCAGGAGGAGAAGCTAAGTCTGCTGGTCTGCAGAGACTCTGGCTACCCCTCCCCACAGGGGCTCAGGCCCAGGAAGATCCGAAATCTGTCCCTGTGCTTCTGACTGGAGTTGTTGGAGATCCTGCAGGGAAGCCCTGTCCACTGAGGAAGGATGGGTCAGGGATAAACATGAAGAGGCACTCTGGCTGCAGACCGCCACAGCCAGTGTATTGGGCTGTGAGGACAAGTCTTGGGACCAAGCTGTCCAGCCTCCCTTGCCCCAGCAGGGGAAAAGCTCATCCTGGAGCTATAGAAATGGGTGCCGCCCTGTCCCCACCCACGGAACTTAACGTGTTAGTCAGTTGTGAGTCCCAGTGCTGGCTGCTGCCTCTCCCCCAAGGAGCTCAAACGGCTTAGACAGCAGGCAGTCACAGCTGGTGCTGGTCTCCCTTCCCCTCAGCAGTTTGGTAAGCTTAAACTGATTCCAGCTGAGAGGCCGTAAGAATTAGCACGTTCTGGGTTGGGACACTAGGCCCTGGTGATGTGGGTTTGCGAGTGGGATCTTCCGATCCATGGGTTGCGTAGTTCTGTGGAAAAAGCACAGTTTCCTCAGCTGGGGTAGTGTGGTCACTCACTGCCTCCCTCGGCTGGGGGGAGGGAATTCTCCTTCCCTATGTGGCTGACAGGTGGGCTGCAGAACCACGCTACTCTTCCTTCTCTCCGTGGGTCATGCCAGCCTTCTAGTCAACTTTTTTTTTTTGAGACAGAGTTTCACTCTTGTTGGCCAGGCTGGAGTGCATTGGCACGATCTTGGCTCACTGCAAGCTCCACCTCCCGGGTTCAAGCAATTCTCCTGCCTCAGTCTCCCAAGTAGCTGGGATTACAGGCATGTGCCAACACGCCCAGTTAATTTTTTTGTATTCACCATGCCCAACTAATTTTTTTTGTATTTTTAGTAGAAACGGGGTTTCACTATCTTGGCCAGGCTGGTCTTGAGCTCCTGACCTCAGGTGATCCACCCCCTCAACCTCCCAAAGTTCTGGGATTATAGGCATGAGCCACCGCGCCCAGCCTCTAGTCATTTTTGATGACAGAACCTGGATACATTGGTTGCCAGTGAAGGATTCACATACTTATTATGATTTTTTTCAGTGGGGGCCTCCAAATGGTGCTGCTTCTAGTCAGCCATCTTGGACCCGCCTCCCCTGTAGTAAATTTTTAACTTCAATTATTGTATTTTTCAGCACAAGAATTTCTCTCTTATTTCTTTTTATGTTATCTATGTCTTCAATGATATTTCCAATTTGTGCATACATAATTTTTTTGACTTCCTCCATGTCTTCCTTTAGTCCAAGGAAGCATCTTTAAGACAGCTGTGTTCAAGTTTTGTTTGTTTGTTGCAATCTATCTCTGTGCAGAGGAGTAGTGGCAGTAGTAGCTCCTGTTACTGAGGAGCCCTAAGTAAAAAACCTTGCTAACAGATTTAAGAGCATTATCCTGTTTAATTCTTACAACAAACCTACCTGATGGATATCTTTAGAAATAATTTTTTTTTTTTTTTTTAAAGTCACCAGCCTTTTGCATGCCCTGGAAGTCATTTCAGCAGGACAGGGTCTTACAACAATGCCTGCTTTTTCAGACAGAATCATGCTTCTCCAGAGGTTCAGGGTAAAGATGGCTAGAAGGGCTGTCAGGAAAATCTCCTCTTAGTATTTTTTTTTTTAAGTGTGATGAATATATTTCTTTCTTTCTGTATATGACCCACTCTGTATACTTACGATTTTTAAAGGCTACAATCTTTCCCCAAATTGCATATTTGTCTGTGGGAGTCTGAGTTGTGTAAACTCTACATATACTCTAACCTGAGGCATTTTGAGGTAGATTAGTTTTTCAGTGGTTAGCTCTGTCAACAAACCACGAATTCACACGCTGTGACTCTGGTATTTCTTTTCCTCCACTTTCTGAATTGCATCAGCCTAACACTCTCCATTCAGGTGCCCAAGCTTGTCATCTTAGAAGCATTTTTGATGTTTCTATTTCTTCTTTTTGTAAGCTCTCTAAATTACATTTGTTACCAAATTCTGGGATTCTACCAGGGTAACATCCACAAAGATCTGCTGAGTGTCTCCTACGGGAAAAGAGCTTTCCTGCTTATGTTTTCCAGCCTGCCCAGAGCTGGGGTATAAACCCCATCAACCATGGCCTCCTGCCTCTTTGTCTGCACCTCTGTGATCAGAAGCTGCAATCAGTGATCCGTAATCAGAGGACAGGACAGATTCCCAAATATTTGGGGAACCGGGTCCTTTCTGCCCACTCTAGTTCTATAAGCTGCAAACAAGCTGCTCTGGGAACACATGCACAGCTGCCTGTCCTGGGGCTGGGTGGGGGCTGGGTAGCCACTGCTGTGCTAAGAGCTGAAATTGACTGAAATTAGCCGTAATTTACTATCCAAGCCTCCCTCGGAAGTTAAAAGCCTTCAATAGATCCAAGGTTTAAAAGACTTACCTCAGACATATTTTGTCAGTGCAATTGTTGTCTAGGTGGGTAGACAGATTTCTGGTGCTTCTATTCTGCTCTCTTCCCAGAATCCTTTAACTGAAGGCTGCAGATATTTTATGTCAATTTTACATCTTGCTATTTTACGGAATTCTTTCATTGTTTGAGCTAGTGTCATCATTGGTTATCTGGGATTTTCTAGTTATACTAATTACAACATCTGCAAAAAGAGAGTTTTGCTGCTGCTTTTCTGCTCTTATGCTTGTAATTGGCTTCTCTTATCTATTAAAAGTAATGGCAAAAACCACAATTACTTTTGCACCAACCTAATAATTGCATTGGCTACTACTTTTAGTTCAATGCGGAATAGTAATGGAGGCAAGTTACCAACTATTGATAAAGAAATCAACATTGCTCTCCCCAAAATATGTTTATATTAGAAAAAGGGTCTCAATAAAATGTTAGAAACTTATCAAAGAACTAACATTTCAGATGTGAGGGGTTTATGAGTTTTCATATTAAAAGAGCTTTATCCTGAAATACTTCAGAAGTAAAATACATGTATTTAACCCAGTCATTCTGCTTACTAGCAATCATCACCCTGTTAGTATTTTGAGCTATGACAAATCGAACTGGTGGTTTCTCCTCTATGGCAAAAAGTGAAATGACAAAAGGAATAGGTAAAGGCTGCCCGAATGCAGAACGTTAGGCTGAGATCCTTCTTCCCGTTACAAGTTCAATGACATACAGTTGCAGAAGTGTGTAAGAAGACAGCATCCTTTAGAAATGTTTGTTGCTGACTCCTCACCATTGCCCAAGAGTCAGGAAGGAGTTGGGCTTTTTAGACTTAATATATACATTTATTAATATATAGAAAAGAAATAAAATCCCAAAGAGAAAGGAAGAAAAATGTTCGATAGAACCATGTCTGTAAGTTGTAAATCATATGCTTTAGAAGTGAAAAATTTACTCAAAATTTCTTGTTAGGTAGTTGTCCATATCACACTCACTACATCATTTGGTGAATTACTGAAACTTTTCACTTGCGTCCAAAATATTTAGTGCAATATAGATATTTAATAATCATTTCAATAAAGATTTGAATTGGAGTAAACTTCTATCAATAAATAATCACCATACAGTGAAATGAATTCTAGAATACAGATGTGTGCAATAGAAGTGGTCCCTAATTTAGCCGGGTGTGGTGGCTCACGCCTGTAATCATAGCATTTTGGGAGGCCGAGGCAGGCGGGTCACCTGAGGTCAGGAGTTCAAAACTAGCCTGGCCAACATGGTGAAACCCTGTCTCTACTAAAAATACAAAAACTAGCCAGGAACGGTGGCAGGTGCCTGTAATTTCAGCTACTTGGGAGGCTGAAGCAGGAGAATTGCTTGAACCTGGGAGGCGGAGGTTGCGATGAGCTGAGATCGCGCCACTGCACTCCAGCCTGGGCGACAGAGTAAAACTCTCTCATTAAAAAAAAAAAAAAAAAGTGGTTCCTAATTTTAATTTTGGCAGGAGTGCGAATGAGCCTTAACATAAGAAAGTATTTTATCAACTAGATCAGAAAGAACGTTCTAAGCAGAAGGAGAAGCTGATACAAAGGAACAGAATCTTGAAATGGGCTCCCAATTGTAGGAAACTACAGCTGAGTCATTCCAAGGAACTGGAGCTCAAACCTGGCCTCCTGTTGGATTTCAGCCTTGGCAGATTCATGAGAACTTCATCTGATGGCATCATAAGGTATGATTGGCTCTTCCTGTCAATTCCACCAAACGTCACTCTTTGGTTAAATTGCAATGAATTATCTCTGCAGAAAAAAGGTCTTAAGAAATGTTGTCTGACTCCTTTTTCTCATTTAAAATTCCAAATCTCTTATTGCTTTCCTCCTTCCCTGAACTTTTTTTTTTTTTAAACCAATTACCTTTTCTTCTTGTTTCTCAGTCCAAGGTACGTGGGCAGTCTTCACCTGATAAAACTCAAGTTAATTAACTCTTCTGTCACCCTCAGACCATCTGTTATTTGAGAAATAGTAGAGAAACATGCTCAGACAGAATCGTCCTTCTCAGACAGACAGAATCGTCCTTCTCCAGGGACTCAGTATGTATGGCTCAGACAGAATCGTCCTTCTCCAGGGACTCAGTATGTATGGCTAGAAGAGCTGTCAGGAAAATCTCCTCTTATTATATTTCAACAAAGTGTGATAGATATCTTTCTGCATATGACCCACTTTGAAAACTTAAGATTTTTAAAAGCTACGTTTCCCAAAATTGTATATTTATTTGTGGGAACCTGAATAAAATATATCTGCAAATGCTTTCTAGCCCAGGCATTTTGAGGTGCGTTTTTCAGCTATTAAATCTACCAACAAGCCACCAGTAAGTTTACACAGTGTGACTCTGATATGTCTTCTTCTTCTTTTTTTATTTTTATTTTTTTGAGACAGAGTCTTGCTCTGTTGTCCAGGCTGGAGTCCAGTGGCATGATTTTGGCTCACTGCGACCTCTGCCTCCTGGGTTCAAATGATTCTACTGCTTCAGCCTTCTGAGTAACTGGAATTACAGGCAAGCACCACCATGTCCAGCTAATTTTTGTATTTTGAGTAGAGTCAGGGTTTTGCCATGTTGGCTAGGCTGGTCTTGAACTCCTGACCTCAAGTGATATGCACACCTGCCTTGGCCTTTCAAAGTTCTGGGATTATAGGCACGAGCCACTGTGCCTAGCGGACTCTGATATTTCTACTTCAGGTGCCCACTCCCATGCCCTGCTGTCATTACCAATAACTATACTTCCTCCATCAGTTCACCCTCTGCCATCCCACTCTCTGATTGCTGCTTCCTATTTTTCCAGATTTAGTGCCTCCAATGCAAAATTTGCACCCTACCAAGACCTCCAGTCCAATGGCCCTACCACATACTATTCCCTACCGGTCACTCTCTTCATGCCCCCCACTTCTCTCCCTACCCAGTTTATATTACATATTTCAACATTCTAATCACTGCCATGTGCATCCCTTCATTACTTTGTACTTTCAGTGTAATTGTCTGACGAGATCTGAAAGCTTGTTACATCCAACTTTCCAGAACTTTGAGTATGCACTCAACCAGCAAATGTGGCTGAAGAGAAACCCCCTAACCATGCTGATCCTCTTTCATCACAGTGAAGACCACACATCCCAAGCATCCATGTGGGATGCCAGATAGTCTTTGCATTTTTCCCAAGTCTGTTCATTCTCCTGTTTTTCCAGACACCAACCTCACAAATTCTCCTCTCTTCCTCAAGCCCCTAACACCTCTTCCCCACCAAAGAAGGCCTTGATTCTTACTTTGCTAAGAAAATTAAGGTAATATAATGAGAATTTCTACTAGCATCCATTAACACATCTACCTAAGCTTGTGCCTATCTCATCTCATCAGTCCATTCATTCATTCATTCATTCATCCATTTACCTAACTAGGCACCCACCCCCCCAACTCACCTATCCATCCATCCATTCATCTCTCTACTCATTCGTTCATCTATTACCCATCTGTTCATCTATCCACCCACCCACCCACTTATCTATCCATCTATCCATTGTCTATCCATTCATCTCTCCACTCATTCATTCATCTATTATCCATCTGTTCATCTATCCACCCACCCACCCACTCACTCACTCACCCACCTGTCCATCCATTCATCCATCCATCCACCCACCTACCCACCTAGGTACCCATTTATCCATCTATCCATCCATCCATCCATCCATCCATCCATCCATCCATCCATCCATCCATCTATCCATCCGTAATCTTTCTTCCAGTACAACAGATAAATCCTCTTCTCTTTTATCCATGGCATTCCCTCTGCATCCACAATGGCTATCCTCTCCTCTCTCTTACTCAAGGACAGCTCTTCAGCAATTGCCTTCACTCCTTATTCATCATCAAGGTTCCCATTTAAGCAGGTGATTCCATCAACATACAAACAGGCTCCTATTTGTCTCATACCAAAAATAAACTCTCTGGATGCACACCAGTTTTTGTTCTACTTTTCTGCTTCCCTTTAAAGCAAACTCTTCAAAAGAACCAGTTTCACTCACAGTGTCCATTGCTGTTCTTTGCCCATTCTTTTTCAAGTAATTTCAGTCAGATTTTCTCCCCCGGCATTCCACTTAAACTTCAGCTGTTCCAGTTGTTATTTTGATAAATCCAATCTTTATCTTCCTTGACTTTTAGTAGAGTGGCCATGTAATTTATCCTTCCAAACTAACAATTTTAAAAGTAAAAGAGGATGCTATTAATAATTTATTTGGAATAACACGTACAAACTGAGACCATCGCAGGAAAACCCTAATACATATCTATTAGTTTATTGCCAAGTGCTCAAATTATCTCAACTAGAAGGTCTGAGATTTTTGTCTGCCTTTTCACTTTGAATTTCCAGAGCCCAGAACAGTGCCTGGTGTATATTAGTTGTTGAGTATTAGTGACTGGGTGTTCGGTGAATACATAGTAGGCCCTAAATAGCAGTTGAATGACCAATGGTTGAATACATAATAATTTACTCCTGTGGTGGTCTTAAGCACTAGGAATCTGATGGATCTGGACGTATTGTGCTCTTTTGATCCAATGACTTGAGTTTCCCTACCCAGTAGCGCAATAGCCCTAGAGCACCATACTTGTTGTGCCTTCTCTTCCAGCTCTTGTTTCCGTTGTAGTCCTTTGACCAGTTTCTTGGATAAGCTTCAGGGCACCTCCAGACTGACAATGATTCATTTGCCTCCTTTATCCAGGATTAGAAGCATAATTTCAGAGGTCACCCAAGAGAGGAGGATTTCCCCATCAGGCCACTGAGCCTTCTGGTATTGCTCATGACTCAGAAACTTGCCCCTGAGATTATCCTCAGTGGGTTCAGAGAAAAGGTAACTGTAAGAGATTAGGAGCAATTACCCTTCTCCAGAGAAAGAATGACAGGCATTGGGCTTGCCTGGTGTTTTTTCAAGCTTATTTTAGACCCTGAATAGAAACTACTTATCCCCTTTTGTATGAGATGAAGTCGTAATAACTTGGAGTCATTCAGCCAGAAGCCTTTTCCATTTCAGTAAAATTCCACCTTCATCCTCATCATCATAGATTCCCCCTTTATCCTGCTACACACACACACACACACACACACACACACACACACACACACTTGAACGTACTCATCATATACCAAAGATACCTTTTATCTTCCCTTAGAACTAAAAACAAATTGTCACAACTTTACTGATCTAATGATTCTCAAAGAACAAAGGTTAGACAAAGATTCCTAAAGAGCCATTTGACAAACACAGGTCATGACAATTAAGCAGGACCGTTCAGAGCATGCAGGACAAGAAAATAAAAATATACATTAGATAATTGCAGCCCCTCCCCCTCATGCATTTTAGGGAGGGAGGGTGCGGTAGCTACAGTGCCCTTCGCTAGTGGGTGTGGGCTGGCGGGTTGGGAGGGGCTGTGTCAGAGCAGGGAGATATTATGAGGACAGAGAAGCCCTGAGTCTGCTGGGCTGGTGGCAGGTGGGCAAGGGAGAGCCCCTGCCAGCCCCCACTCCTCCTTCTGGCGTTTGGGAAGGAGGTGTGAGAGTGGGGGTTGGGCAAAGCCTTCTGTGGGGTATATGGTGTTTTCTGTCCTTACTGCTAAGTCTTCAGTGATGTTTCTTAGGAGATTCACATGGCGTTCTCATTTCTTAAAAGGGCTGGCAGGTATCCCTCTCATTAGAAGTTTTCTGTTTTACAGATCTGTTCAATATTGCTGACTCCTTGAAAGTAGCTGAATGCTGAGATTATCCTCAGTAGGTTCAGAGAAAAGGTAACTGTAAGAGATTAGGAGCAATTACCCTTCTCCAAAGGGTGATTGGCCTAGAATATGGTAATTATTTGAAAGTTTCACGGTCGCTTAGGAAGGATGAGGTCCATCTAGCGATTAGCCATAAGGATTTGTTCTCCTAGTGCTCATCCTAGAGCCTGACATGTAGTTGAAACCTGATGAACGGAGAGAAGGGTAAGGTTCAGAGTGGTTGAGTAACTTAAACCAAAGGCCACATAGCTGGTAAAAGGTAGACCTGGAGTCAAATCCAGGTTCCTGGATTCCAGAACACAGGTGTTTATTCCCTGCACTAATGGTTTAGCATAGCCAGGAGCACACAGTAAGCACATAATCCTTATTGAACTCATTTATTTTATTTCTTAAAGTTTATCTCTCCTGCCCCTAGCCTGGCTAGGATCAAAAAGCAGGGATTAAGTTTACAACTCTCCCTTTTTAAGAAAAAACACTTTGATTTTGGGCTACGATGAGTCATTATGCCACTGACTTTTGCTAAATTCGCTGATACAAGCCCCATCTCTCATGATGCTGTGTTGAAAGGTTGGGGCTTTTATCCCAGGGCACTTAGGTAGATAAAGGAATAATACAAGCTGAAAAGCTTAACTACTCACTGGGGAAGCAGAAGGCTGATTATTCCAGCCACAAAAGATATACTTTGTCAGAAGGAAAAAAAAATTAAAATCTCAGCATTAATATGTACAAGCTCAACAGTTTTAAAATTTATTTTATAAACACAGTTATAAACATATTAAAGGTAATTTTGATTTAAAAAAAGTCTCACATAAATGCTGATACTACTATTTTCATTGCTGGGAATTCCTTCTGAGTCCCTGGTTGAATGGGGACATAGGTGAGATGATAAGAAACTTGAGTTGTGTTCTATTTTCATTTAACATTTTATCATAAACATACTTTGTTGTTGCTAAATATTCATAATTACCATTTTTATTGACTGCAGAATATTGCTGCATCATGTGTTATTTAGCCAAGATACTGTGGTTGGACATTTATATTGTTTTCAGGTTTTCCCATTTTAGATCATGCTGCAATCAGCCTCCTTAGATCTTTAGCATTTTACTTGGGAGCTTCTCCTGCTTTGGTTAAAACCCTCCATTAAAAACAAATTTGTTTTAAGCTCTGGGGTACATGTGCAGGATGTGCAGGGTTGTTACACAGGTAAATGTGTGCCATGGTGGTTTGCTGCATCTATCAAACCATCACCCAGGTATTAAGCCCAGCATGCATTAGCTATTCTTCCCCATGCTTTCCTGCTTCCTGACCCCGCAACAGGCCCCACTGTGTGTTGTTCCCTTCCCTGTGTCCATGTGTTCTCATTGTTCAGCTCCCACTTATAAGTGAGAACATGTAAAAACCCTCCAACTTTTATTACCAAGCAAAAGGATAGAAACGTCCTGTGTTCTAGATGTGTACTGTCAAATTATTTCCCAAAAGCCTTGTACAACTGGACCATGGCTTCCATTAGGCATGAGTGAACCAGGTTCATCTCAGCATTCCCAGCACTGGCCATCATTTACTCAAAAAATACTTAGGGTCAATTTAATAAAGTAAAATGGTAATTTGATGTCTTAGTTGCATTTCATTGAATATCAGTGCTGTGAGTTTTCATACATTTGTTTTCGAGCAGTATTGCATATTCTATGTGCCAAGTGCGTATGCCATGAGAACAGTTTTTAAAATTGTAAATTGTATAGCCTTTGATAATGCACTTTTAACAAAACACTGTGTCATCTGACCCTTGATTTGCTGGCTTGGCTCTGGGAATCATGTCAACTACAGAAGTTAATTAGAGAGATTCACTTTGATAAGTTTGCCAGAAAAAAAAAAGTGTAATAAAGACAGTGGAAAATTGCTTACAGTACTCCCTTCATACTTATATCATCATCATGTCATGGCTTCATAAAGCTAATTTGCTTCTAGGTAACTTGGCTGATGAGACTGAGAAAACCCTGTTCTCTCCCAGGGTTCTTCAAGTCAGCAGGAACCAGAGTGAGAATGACAGCATTCTTAATGGGAGGGCTGAGATGCTTGCATCACAAGTACACACTGACTGTCACATTCAGCCTGCCTCATGCTGTGTTTCCTCTCCTGCGCGGAGCTTCCACATCTGTGGATGGACCAGCCTTAATGGCAGTGAGCAGATGCCCTACCTGCACCTGTATCTGCTTCTCAGTGTCGAATCTCCCTTTCCTCCTGTCAGCAGGACCTGGGTTGAACTGATGATTCGTGATTAAGTCAATCAGGTGCTGTGCTTTTCCTGAGCTTTCTGAGGCTCAGGACGATGAGGCTGAGACCCGGGGTGGGAGGAAAGCTGGAGTGGAGGGAGCAGAATTCAGGTGAGTCTAATGCATGACTGAGACACTGAGGCTGGGAAGCCAGTGATGAAGACCATGCAGGAGGAAGGTGATGAGGCCATGGGGGCTGGGGTGGGAAGTCCATGCTGAAATTGGGAATGAAGTCAATGCCTGGGGCTCTTCTTTTGGGGAGAGTGGGTCTGCTTCTGGAGAGGAACAGATAAAACTAGCAGCACCGGGGTCTCTGGAATAGGTGTGATCCGGCTTGACTGGGATCCACCCACAACAGACCCACAGCCAGTACAACATGGTGGGTGAAAGCATGCACCTCTAAGTCAATGGGACTGGCTTTGGATCCTGGCTTGTCCACTTGCTAGTTGTGTGACTCTTAAGTAAAAGTCCTTAGCACTGTCTAACACATGATAAGTGCTCAATAGATGTTAGTTCTGAGTGGTAAACATTAGCACAATGCTTGCTATTTATTTGTGAACTGTCTACAACATGCCCAGATCTGTTCTAGACCCTGCGGAGGGCTACAAGAAAGCACACATGTGTGGACCGCATGTAGGACTTTACATCTATCCAGTGAGAAATATATATTTCACTGAATAACTGTCCTTGGAACTCAGAAGAGGAAGCAGGCAGGTGAGAAGGCAGCTTGAAGCCTGTGGAATCTGACCCAGTCCTTTCTAGAGAATAAAGGCCTAGAGGAGGGGGGCACAGGAATTTCAGGGGCTCAGCAGGGGCACAAATGTGCAGGAGACATAAGCGCCCCACCTAGGCTAACTGGACCTCAATGCACAGTACTATATTTATGTGAGACATTTTATATGTGTATGTGTGCATGTACATATATGCAAATGAATACAAAGGGCAGATGAATATACACCAAACTATTGGCAGAGGTTGTCTGGGGCAGTGAGTGAGAGTTAAGAGGGATTTGCATATTTTACTCTTTATAAATTCATTTCCATATTGTTAGAATATTTTACACCGTCAAAGCATTTATTCATTATCAGTGGAAGCAAAAGGATTTAAAAAAGTAACTTGAGACTGTAGTGTGAAATGCCTTAGAGGTCATTCAGCCTGCAGAGGGCAAGAGACAGGTTGTGGGCAAAGGGATGGAGAAGTGAAAACCAAAAGCACAGAAGCAGAAGATGACTCTTGCTGGGATGTGTCAGGTTGCAGGGGACCCGAGGATGAGATGTAATGTCACTGCTCAGGAGCCCTGAGCATCTGCGCGGTGCCACATGTCATGGCAATTTCTTGCAACAGCCTTGCAAAGTGCGGGTAACCACACCCATCCTACAGATGGGGAAAAGGAAGCCCAGGGGAGTTAATCCTTCTCCCCAGGTCACACAGCCTGTGGGTAAAGAAGCCTATGTACGAACCCATGGTGGCCTGAAGACTCACCTCTTCCCTTCCTTCCAAGGGAGTAGGTGGGGACAGTCAGAAGGCCACTGCGGTTCCAGCTCCACAGTGGGTGTGGGAGGCACCTCACTTCTATAAATAATGATAATAAATCAGAGCTTAAGCTCTAGTTAAGCTCTGGTTTATTATTATTATTATTATTATTATTATTTTTTTTTTTTTTTTTTGAGACGGAGTCTCGTCTGTTGCCCAGGCTGGAGTGCAGTGGCCGGATCTCAGCTCACTGCAAGCTCCGCCTCCCCGGGTTTATGCCATTCTCCTTGCCTTCAGCCTCCTGAGTAGCTGGGACTACAAGCGCCCGCCACCTCGCTCGGCTAGTTTTTTGTATTTTTTAGTAGAGACGGGGTTTCACTGGGTTAGCCAGGATGGTCTCGATCTCCTGACCTCATGATCCGCCCGTCTCGGCCTCCCAAAGTGCTGGGATTACAGGCTTGAGCCACCGCGCCCGGCCTATTATTATTTTAAGAGAGGATCTTGCTGTGTCTTCCAAGCTGGAGTGCAGTGGCGAAATCATAGCTCACTGCAGCTTCAACCTCCCAAGCTCAAGCAATCCTCCCACTCCGGCCTCCAAAGTAGCTGGGACTAGAGGTGTGTGCCACCACACCCAGATAACTTCGTTTATACACACACACACACACACACACACACACAGATATATATGCTTCTGGATATGTGTGTGTGTGTGTATTTTTTCCTGGTAGAGATAGGGTTTCACCATGTTGGGCATGCTGGTCTCAAATTCCTGGACTCAAGCGGTCTGCCCACTGCCCACCTTGGCCTTCCAAAGTGCTGGGATTGCAAGGATGAGCCCTGATGCCTGGCCATCTGATTTTAAAATTAGATATTCATTCTTAACCTTCTCAACTATCTGAGCTCCCCTGAGCTGGTATTGGCCTTGACTGGGTGCTCACTGGCTTTGCAGAACTTTTCATGGCCAATCTATTCCCCCGTCATCAGCCTGTCTATATAAAGCCACAAGATAACAGCTGGCTACTGTTGGTTTTACTGAGAAAAACAAATAAGGACCTGAGTTGACATTACTGAGGGCTAGAGGAGCCAGATGTTAATAACCTTGCCTATCTGACCAAGGCTTTGGGCAGGGTAGAAAGGTGAAATTAACAATTTGAATAGCAAAATAATGCATATTTACTGAATGTAGTAGGCAGAATAATGGCTCACCAAAGATGCCCAGGACCTAATCCTCAGAATTTGTGAATATGTTTGGTGACATGGCAAAGAGGAATTAAGGTTGCGGATGAAATTAAGGTGCTAGTCATCGGACTTTAAAAAAGGAGATTATCCCGGATTATCCAAATGGGCCCAGTGTAAGCAGAGAGGTCCTTAAAAGTGAAAGATGGAGGCAGAAGAGATCAGAGTCAGATGTCTGGACCAGGAGTATTCATAGCACCTGGGAGCCTGTTAGAACCTCAGGCCCCACCCCAAACCTGCTCAATCAGACTTTGCCTTGGAGCAGAGAAGCCCAGGAGATTTGAGAGGCCCTGAGGTAGGTCTGAGCCCCCCTGATGCAGAGCAACGGGTCCAAATCCTGACCATTGTTTGTCATGTAGGAATGTGGGTCATTGTCATCAGGTCTAATTTTTTAAGAGAAGCTGGAAAATCAGGATTTTTAATGTGAACAATCTTAATTTTTTAATACTTTGTAGGAAGAGACCGAAGTTTGCCTATGGACCACCAGTTTGCAACCTTTTCTCTAGACTTCCCTCTACCACCCTAGAATACTTGGGACTCTAGTTCTGGTTCGAACACAGATGAAAAGAATGATATTGAGCAAGTTCTTCTGTGTGGAACTCCAACTCCTTCATTAAAAAAATGAGGGTGGATAATGATACCCATTGTTCCATCTTCCATCAGTGTTGGGGACAGCAGGTTTAATGTATCTTCTCAAACTCAAACAACATTTGAACAGCTTTTAGAGGGAAGAAGTTGAATGACCCCCAGGTATCCAATTAAATATATATATATATTTTTTGAGACTAAGTCTCACACTGTCACCCAGGCTGGAGTGCAATGGCATGATTTTAGCTCACTGCAACCTCCACCTGCTGGGTTCAGGTGATTCTCCTGTTTCAGCCTTCTGAATAGCTGGGATTACATAAGTGCCCACCACCACGCCTGGCTAATTTTTTGTATTTTTAGTAGAGACTGGGTTTCACTATGTTGGCCAGGCTGGTGTCGAATTCCTGACCTTGTGATCCACCCGCCTTGGCCTCCCAAAGTGCTAGCATTACAGGTGTGAGCCACTGCACCAGGGCCAATTAAATCATTTTTATTAGTCAGTGAAATGAGCATCAAGATCATTTTATGCTTACAGTATTATGGATTTCTAAAACTAGAAATTGCAATAGAATACAAATAGGGCCATAAAGCCAGATACAGTTTAAATTAACTAGTATGTTTTAACATGATAAATGCTGTTTTTGTGGTGAAGATCAAATGCAACGATGAAAGTTGTAGTGTTTTTTTGTTTTTTTTTTTTCCAGCTCCGTTGACGGTTAACTGATAAGTAAAAATTGTGTGTATTTAAGATATACAACCTAATATTCTGATGTGGGTATACATCATGAATTCATTACCACTATCAAGCAAATTAACCTCACATAATTATTGTTGTTATTATTATTTTTGTGGTGAGAACATTGAACATCTACTCTTTTAGCAAATTTCAAGTATAAAAGATAGTATTGCTAACTATAGTTGCCGTGCTATACATTAGCTCTCCAGAATTTATTCATCCTGCAGGACTGAAACTTTGTATCCCTTGACTGACATCTCCCCATTGCCACTCCCACACACTGGAAACCACCTGTGTATTCTCTGCTTCTGTGAGTTAGACCTTTTTTTTTAGATTCTAAGAGGGAGATCATGCAGTATTTGTCACTTTGCATAAAGTCCTCTAGGTTCACCCATGTCACAAATGACAGTGTTGCCTTCTTTTTAAAGGCTGAATAGTATTCCTTTGTATACAAATACTGCATTTTCTTTATCCATTCATCCGCTGATGGAAATGTGGGTTGATTTCACATCTTTTTTTTTTGAGACGGAGTCTCGCTCTGTCACCCAGGCTGGAGTGCAGTGGCCAGATCTCAGCTCACTGCAAGCTCCGCCCCCTGGGTTTACGCCTTTCTCCTGCCTCAGCCTCCCGGGTAGCTGGGACTACGGCGCCTGCCACCTCGCCCGGCTAGTTTTTTGTATTTTTTGGTAGAGACGGGGTTTCACCGTATTAGCCAGGATGGTCTCGATCTCCTGACCTCGTGATCCGCCCGTCTCGGCCTCCCAAAGTGCTGGGATTACGGGCTTGAGCCACCGCGCCCGGCTGATTTCACATCTTGACTATTATGAATAATGCTGCAGTGAACATGGGAATGAAGATATCTCTTTGGGATACTGATTTTGTTTCCTTTGAATATATACCCAGAGGTAGGTTTGATTGCCAGATCATATGGTAGTTCTAGATTTACTTTTTGGGGAACCTCCATACTATTTTTCATAATGGCTATGCTGATTTACATCCCACTAACACCATGCAAGTGTCACTTTCTCTACATCTTCACCAACACTTGTTATCTTTTCTTTTTGAAAACAGCCCTTCTAACAGGTGTGAAATGATCTCTATTGTGGTTTGGATTTGCATTTCTCTAATTTGAGTGATGTTGAGCATTTTTTCATGTACCTCTTGGCCATTTGTTTGTCTTCTTTGGAGAAGTGTGTATTCGGCTCTTTTGCCCATTCCTTAATCTATTTGTTTTCTTGCTATTGCGTTCCTTCTGTATTTTGGATATTAACCCCTTATCAGATATGTGGTCCACAAATATTTTCTCCTATTCCGTAGATTATCTTGTCACTTTGCTGATTGTTTCCTTTGCTGTGCGAAGACTCTTTGGTTTGATACATCCCACTTGTACATTTTGCTTTTGTGGCCTGTGCTTTTGGTGTCCTAGCTGAAAAAATTAATGCCCAGCCTGATATCAGAAAGTTTTCCCCTGCATTTTCTTGTAGTAGTTTTACAGTGTCAAGTTTTATAATTAAGCCTTTAATACACTTTGAGTTGATTTTGTATATGGTGTGAGATAAAGGTCTAATTTCACTCTTCTGCATGTGGATATCCAGTTTTTCTCAGTACTATTTATTGAAGAAACTGTTGTTTCCCCATTATGTATTTTTGGCACCTTTGTTGATAATCAACTGACCATAAATAAGTGGATTTATTTCTGGGCTTTCTGTTTTATTCCATTGGTGTGTGTGTGTGTGTGTGTGTGTGTGTGTGTGTGTGTATACATATATATATATAGACCCAGTATATGATGTGAGGTAATTTTATTCTTCTGCATGTGGATTTCCGGTTTTCCCAACATAATTTGTTATAATAACCTTAATTGTTATGGTGAAGATAAAATGCAATGATGAATGTGGAAATGTTTTGAAGACTGTAAATGGTTGTCCAGATGTCGGTACTCTGTTATTATGTCAGGATGCTGGTTAAGAATTGTGATGAGCTTAAAGCATTATCTCTTTCTGGAAATTTGCCTACAAAAGAGGGCAAAAAATGAAAGCTAAAGCCATATATCGTGGTAGGAAAATTTTGGTGTAGCCAAGTAGTGGGATAGGGATATTTTGGGTTGGGCATTAGGGAGCCCTTGTAATCATACTATTCAAACTAATTGGAAGAAAAAGACATTCTTGGGAGAATGAGACATTCTTAGGCTATAAAATTTGGTTTCTGAGATGAAAAAGCATATTTGATAAATAGCTTCTCCTTTCTAAATGAAGTGGCGTTTGCCAATATGGATTCTGAGCTATTTGCTTGCTGAGTTAGTGTTTTAGTCATCGATTTTCACTAAGGATTTCTTGCATAAAAACCAAGTCCCTAGGTAACTTGCATGCCCTGACCCTTTGGAGATATAATCATTGTTGCCAGTTGCCCCTTCATTCCAGGAGTGTCTTTATAGAGAGATCAAAATGCTTGTAACAATTTAAGTCACTTCATTGTTGCATCTTTTTATCTATTTGACTAAAATATTCACAAATATGAATCCACTATGTAAGCTTTACCTGTCCTCTTGGCACACAGTAGTGGAAGCCTCTTATCTAGATCTTGGGCAGGTTCCCTATACCTTGGTGCAAGCAAGGGGCTGCCTTCTATGTTAGAGCCACCTACTCTACTCTGGCCTGGCTCCTCCTGCCTCTGCTTCTCTGCTCATCTCTCTAGCTTGACATCTTAACAATGACTTCTCTGGGCCTTGACTCCAGTTACTATGTTTATCAACTAACGTACGTTCAGAAAGCGGTGTTTTAAGTAAGCTGGAGGCAGCAGGAGTGAAGGGACAGAACTTTGTACCTTCACTGGACTAAATGGCATCTTCAGGATTTGACCCAGTGCAGGCAAAGAATTTAGCCAATTGCTTGTAGTGATCGCAGCAGAAGCGGCCTACAGCAGACACACAGCTATTAAATGAAGGTCAGCTCTTTGTCACTTGACAGAGAGAGAACACAGTAGTAAAAGTGTATTCTAGCAAGCAGCTAAAACCCATTTTCCATGCTAATTACAAACGGGGGTCATGGGAAAGAGAATTTTAATTGACTGTAACATGCTACAATGGTTATTCTGAAATATTAGCTTATAAATTTCACTAACACTGTGTGCCAAGGAGCAGAAATCTGTAAACACAAATGATTAGGGTCACCTTCTATTATGTTTTTTTTTTGTGGGGGGGGGAGTGGCTAGTTGTCCACAAGTTGTATAATGTGTACTTGTTTATTCTTTGCTAATTCATTCATTTATTCAGTAGCTATTAGCATTTACTAACTCTAAAACATTGCCCAAATTTTCTACAGTTACGAAGGTGAATGACAGTCAAAAACAACAACAACAACAACAACAACAACAACAACAACAACAACAACAGTGTTTGCCGTAATGTGAGGAAGGGCAAGGAAGAACTTAGGTCTTGGGTTTCAGGTGACCAGATGGCTTTTTTGTCAGGCAAAGATTCCCCTAAGAAACACTAGTGTTGAACAGCTTTTCGGAGTGTTTGACTATTGAGTCTTAAAAGTCAGAATGAAATACTTGAGAGAAAAAGTGGATAGTTTCCTTTTCTATCTCTGGGATATTACAAACCAACCAGCTTTCTCTATTTTTCTCACTTCTAGAGCATCTGTCTTCCCTTCCTACCTGGATTAGCTGGTGAGGTGGCTTCTTTGGGGAGGCTCCCTCCCTCCCTGGGCAGCTGGTCTGGACCAGCCTCCTTTTAGCTGGGAGGAGATGGTCATTTTTCTTTCCTCTGACTCTCAAACCTTCTGCTTCTCCCTGGAAGGATTGCTCTGACTTCCTTCATATTGGAGTAGGATCTGAAATTGTAGTTCAGGCTAATATGAGCATATATATATATATATATATGTATATAATATATAAATATTGTTATATTATAATATGTTATTAATATATAATACAAACAACATATATATA
>NW_016820436.1:46110-48946 GCF_001698545.2 Rhinopithecus bieti | reverse complement strand
TAAGCATATATTATATATATATGCTTATTTATTCTTTTTTTAACTTTTATTTCCAGTTCAGGGCTACAAGTGCAGGTTTGTTACATAGGTAAACTTGTGTCTTGGGTGCTTTTTGTACAGATTATTTCATCACCCAGGTATTAACCCTAGTACCCATTAGTTATTTTTCCTGATCCTCTCCCTCCTCCCACCCTCCCCTCTCCGAGGACACCCACCCCCATGTGTCCATGTGTTCTCATAAATAATTTAGCTCCCACTTATAAGTGAGAACATGTGGTGTTTGGTTTTCTCTTCTTGTGTTAGTTTGCTAAAGATAATGGCCTCCAGCTCCATACAAAGGACATGATCTTGTTCCTTTTTATGGCTGCATAGTATTCCATGGTGTATATGTACCACATTTGTATTATCCAGTCCATCACTGATGGGCATTTATGTTGATTCCATGTCTTTGCTATTGTGAATAGTGCTGCAATGAACATATGTGTGCATGCGTCTTTATAACTGAGTAATTTATATTCCTTTGGGCATATACCCAGTAATGGGATCGCTGGGTCGAATGGTATTTCTGTCTTTAGGTCTTTAAGGAATTGCCACACTGTCTTCCGTGAGGGTTGAACTAATTTATACTTCCACAAACAGTGTAAAAGCATTCGTTTTTCTCCACAACCTCACCAGAATCTGTTAGTTTTTGACTTTTTAATAGTAGCCATTCTGATGACTGGTGTTAGATGGTATCTCATTATGGTTTTGATTTGCATTTCTCTAATGATAGTGATGTTGAGCTTCTTTTCATAGGATTGTTGGCTGCATATATGTCTTCTTTTGAAAAGTGTCCCTGCATATCCTTTGCCCCTTTGCCCACTTGTTAATGGGTTGTTTGTTTGTTTTATTCTTGTTGAGTCCCTCATAGATGCTGGATATTAGACTGTTGTGGATGCATAGTTTGCAAAATTTTTCTCCCATTCTGTAGGTTGTCTGTTTACTCTGTTGATAGTTTCTTTTGCTGTTCAGAGCTCTTTAGTTTGAATAAATCTCGCCTGTCAATTTTTGCTTCTGTTTCAATTGTTTTCGGCATCTTTATCATGAAATCTTTGTCCATGCCTCTGTCCTGCATGGTATTGCCTAGGTTGTCTTCCAAAGTTTTCATTTTAAAATTTAAGTCAGTAATCTTTCCTGAATTAATTTTTGTATGTGGTGTAAGGAAGGGGTCCAGTTTCAGTCTTTTGCATATGGATAGCCAGTTATCCCAGCACCATTTATTGAATAGGAAGTCTTTCCCCATTGCTTGTTTTTGTCAGGTTTGTCAAAGATCAGACAGTTTTAGGTGTGTGGTCTTATTCTAGGTTCAACAATAGTAAGAAGCTTCTTTCGTGTGTTAGGTGCTGAAGATACAGTGGTGAAATAAACAAAACATAGCCCTTCCATTATGATGCTTATATCTGGATAGAAGAGGGACTTTAAACAAACAAACACAAAGATGCATACATGATTACAAATCGTGATAGGCACCGTGAACGGAAAGCATCTCTGGCAAGAGTAAGTAGAGGGCTCTGATTGCTCTCCAAGGAAGGGATGTTTGGGCTGACTCTGAAGGATGAGAAGGAACCAGACTAGAGAAGTGTGTTCCAGGCAGAGAATAGGACCTAAGAGGGTGAGGGAGGTGGGCAGAGTCTGGTGCTATGAAGAACTGCAAGGCGGGCAGGACAGAAGGTCCATAATGAGAAGACTGTAGAACCACGAACAAGGTGCCTGAGGTGTTGGGGACCATTGGCTTCTGCTCTGAGGAGGCTTTAGGCATGGTCAGATCTGTGTTTCTAAAAGATCATCCTGGTTGTTTCAAAAGGGAGTGACAGGTGGCAGCAGGAAAGCCACAAGACCAATGAACAAGACTTGTAGTAGTTGACGGAGAGGTAATAATAGCATGGGCTGGACTGGTGGCCTTTGGTATGGTGAGAGGTGCACAGATGAGGGATACATTGGGAGGTGGAACCAACAACCTTGGATGGGCTAAAAGAAAGTGAATCCTCTCTGGTAACCAGTTGACTTTCTAGATGCTAACTGTGGCCAGGGACCAGAATCCCAACAACAAGTAAAATGTGCTTCTGCTTCACTCTGCCTCTTGTGCACATACTTAGGAACCTCAGAGAAGGTTAGGACTTCAATGTTCCAGTGACCCTGCCTAATTATATCACAATGAATTCACTTGCTCTTATTTCCTCCTTTTATCCCTTTCTCGTTTTCTCCCCTTCTTCCCTTCCTTTCTACATTCCTTTCAACAAGTATTGATTTACTGAGCATGGGCTATGTCCCAGTACTAGAGTAGTCAAGGAGGGGTTACATCAGTGAATAAGAAAGATCAAGTCCCAGCTCTCGTGAAACTTGTGTCCTAGCAGGTAGAGACAGCCAGGGAAGGAACAAGACAATATTTTGTGGTTTTCATTGTGTAGATATTACACATATTTAATTAAATTTATACCTAAATATTTCATATTTTAAACGTTATTTAGGTGACCTTTTTAAATGCCAAATTTCATTTTTTCATTGTTATTATACAAAGATGGAATAGGTTTTTGTATGTCAACCTGGTAGTCTGTGTTCTTGCGGAACTCTTATTTCTAGTTGCTTTTAAAAATAGAGTCCGTGGGATTTTCTATATAAATAATCATGATGCAAAATAAACAGCTCTTCCTTTCCAATCTGCATGCCTTTTATTTATTTTTTCTTACCTGAATGCATTAGCTAGAACTTCCAGGCCAATGTTAAATAGTAGTAGTAAGAGTGGACATCCTTTTATTCTGATCTTAGAAAGGGAAACATTCAGTTTTCATCATTAAAT
>NW_016820436.1:9188-45871 GCF_001698545.2 Rhinopithecus bieti | reverse complement strand
TTTTAGATATCCTTCTTCAGGTTGAAGAAGTTCTTTTTTTTTCTTATGTTTCTGAGAGGTTTTTATCATAAATACATGTTGTGTTTTGTCAACTGCCATTGTTGCATTTTGAGATAATTATGTGGCTTGGGTTGTTTAGCCTGCTAATATGGTAAATTAAAAAAACTGATTTTAAAATGCTAATCCAAGGCCGGGCGCGGTGGCTCAAGCCTGTAATCCCAGCACTTTGGGAGGCCGAGACGGGCGGATCACGAGGTCAGGAGATCGAGACCATCCTGGCTAACATGGTGAAACCCCGTCTCTACTAAAATAGAAAAAAACTAACCGGGCGACGTGGCGCGCGCCTGTAGTCCCAGCTACTCGGGAGGCTGAGGCAGGAGAATGGTGTGAACCCGGGAGGCGGAGCTTGCAGTGAGCTGAGATCCGGCCACTGCACTCCAGCCTGGGCCGCAGACTCCGCCTCAAAAAAAAAAAAATAAAATAAAATAAAATAAAATAAAATGCTAATCCACCTCCCATTCCTTGGATAAAACTCACTTAGACATGAAGTAGTATAATTTTGAAATATTGATGTATTATATTTATAACTTTTTGTTAACAATTTTTACATCTATATTCAAGAGCGATATTGACCTGCACTTTTCTGGTAATACATTTGTTTGAATTTTGAATCAGGAAAATGCTGCTATTATAAAATAAGTTGGAGAGTATCACTCTTTTTTTATTTTCTGGAAGAATTTGTATAAAGTTGGTGCGACTTATTCCTTAAATGTTTGGTAGAATTCACTTCAAACATCTGGGTCTACTGTTTTCTTTGTGAGAAGGTTTTTAGTAAGATTTGTTTGTTAGATATAGGATTCTTCAGGTTGACTGTTTCACTATTCTAGATACCTCCTATAAGTGGAATCATACAATATGTTTTCTTTATATTTAGCTTATTTCAGTTAGCATTATGTTTTCAAGGTTCATCCATGTTGTAGCATGTTCCAGAATTTCCTTCCTTTTTAATAGTTGAATAATGTTCCATTGTACGTATATACCCCATTTTGTTTACCCATTCATCCCTCTATAGGCAGTTGGGTTGTTTCTTCCTTTCGGCTATTGTGAATAATGCTGTTATGAACATCGTTGCACAAATATCTCTTCAAATTTCTGTTTTCAATTATTTTTGAGTATATACCCAGAAGTGGAATTGTTAGATCATATGTTAATTCTATTCTTTAATTTTTGGGGGAAACTTTATATTCCTTTTCATAGCAGCTGTACTATTTTACAATCCTAACAGCAATGCACAAGGGCTCCAATTTTTTTGGATGCTCACTAACATTTATTTTCTGTTCTTAAAAAATAACCATTTGAATGGATATAAAGGTATCTTATTGTGGTTTTCATTTGCATTTCCCTAATAGTAATGTTGAACATCATCTCATGAGTTTATTGGCCATTTGTCTCCAGCTTTCATATGGTTAGTGTTTGTATGGTATATGTTTTTCCCTACTTTGCTTTTAAGCTATGTGTGTGTGTGTATTTAAAGTATGTGTCTTCAGGTTAGGGAACCCAGCCATAAAGCCATCTGATTTTCAACAAAGTCGACAATAACAAGCAATGAGAAAAGGATTCCCTATTCAATAAATAGTGCTGAGATAATTGGCTAACCATATGCAGAAGATTGAAATTGAACCCATTATTTTCACCATTTATAAAAACGAACTTAGATGGATTAAAGATTTAAGTGTAAGACTACAAACTGCAACAATCCTAGATAAAAACTTTAAAAACGCCACTCAGGACATTTGCCTTGGGAAAGAATTTATGACTAAGTCCTCAATAGCAATTGCGACCAAAAAAAAAAAAAAAAAAATGACAAGTGGGACCTAATTAAACTAAAGAACTTCAGCACAGCAAAATAAACTATCAACAGAGTAGGAGAGTGATTTGAGCAATAATAAAACTCCAGTCTCCCTCACAGCTGGCTTTGTGTAAATTCCTCTTTCTCCATTGCAATTCCCCTGTCTTGATAAACTGCCTCTGTCTAGGCAGTGGGCAAAGTGAACCCATTGGGTGGTTACAAATTTGGGGGCTCATCTGGGATTGCCCTTGTGGCTACCTGCCCATGGTTCAGTAGCTCCCTCCCACAATGGATCCACAGACCAGCACTTGTGGCAACTTAGTTCTGTTGGAAGGTGGGCTGACTCTGGTACTCTGTCTACTGGCGGGGCACTGCTGAGACAATGTGCATGGATTTAATTGCAATAAGGAAATAGTCCTGGGGAGATAGCCCATAACTATAGGCATATCACAGGGTGTCTGTGTGTAGCCCAGTCATGGAGTGTCTGTAGCTGTAGCCCCATTACATAGTGTTTGGTTTGGTAAGTATCATAGGTGCTGTCAACACCTCCTTCCTTCTCCTGATGGTTTGACTTCTTCTGGGGTCTGAGTTCTTCTGCAGCCCCATTGTGGGGTGTGTGTCTCAGTTTGACTCCTTCCGGATTCTTGGTCAGCTCTCCCTAATTATCAGGAAGAGTCTTGTTTTCAGAGATGTCTCCTCAGTCAGGAAGACTTTGGGGAGATTTCTCAGACAGAGAATAGGAGGATAGTTTGGAAGGGATACTCTTGGAGTTCTTGGTTAGGGATCTTGATTTGGAAGACCTTCTGTCTGTCTTGTCTTTATGGGTGCTTGTATACGTGGAGGGAATTTCTGAAAGAATTGCTGATGGAAGGCCTGCAGGCCTAACTCAGAGAACCCTCCTTATTTATCTGGTCACATTTGGTGAGTCCTGGAGAAAGCTCAGCAGACCTGACTCGGGGTGACTCGCTCTTCATCTTGCCCAGAGACCACCCACTGAATTACCATTCAGAGGTCATCCCTCCCCACCAGGAGTGGATCAAAGACAACCAACGGGAGAAAGTCTGAGCCTTGCCAGGTTGATAATCAGTGCTGAATGAGGTGATTAGTGTCTGTTTGTGTCTGTTTTGTTATGTGTATTTTGCTTCAACTGGAATGGAAAATGATAGATTGGTTCTACACACAACCTGTTGAGCAGCATCTTGCAAAATTGAGAATCTTTTGCCTGTGGTTCCATAAAACAGAACAGAGTGATTTTCTTTTGTAAAGTGGCTTGACCCCCACAGTTATGGAACAGTGAGCAGGGTCATCCAAAGCTGCTCCATTCTTCTGAAAACTGTAAAGGGAGCCCGGAAACCTGGCATGCCAGCATAAAGGATAAGAAATTCTTTTTTTTTTTCTTTTTTGGGATGGTTTCCCTTTTGTTGCCAGGCTGGAGTGCAATGGCACAATCCTGGCTCACTGCAACCTCCAGAACCTCCGCCTCCCGGGTTCAAGTGATTCTCCTGCCTCAGTCTCCCGAGCAGCTGGGATTACAGGCATGTGCCACCACGCCTGGCTAATTTTGTATTTTTAGTAGAGACAGGTTTCTCCGTGTTGGTCAGGCTGGTCTCGAACTCCCGATTGGTCAGGCTGGTCTCGAACTCCCGATCTCAGGTGATCTGCCCACCTCAGCCTCCCGAAGTGCTGGGATTACAGGCATGAGCCAGCGTGCCCAGCCTAAGAAATTCTTACTAGTCAAGTTTCTGGTCTCTCTCTCTATCTATGTATATGTGTGGCGGGGTTGGGGGTGGGGGGAATATTAAACTACACTTTATCTCCTTTGCAAGGGTTTGATAGAAAAAAAGAGGATTTGTGAGATTAGCCTTAGAATGTAACAAATCTGGTGGAATTTGTGCTAACAATTTGTCTTTCTGTGTCATTCCATAACAGAGAGAGGTATCCCTGGATAGAACGTGGGCTTACAGCCCCTGTAAGTTCACATTTTAAGCCAGCCTGGCAGCTGGTCAGTTACCAAGTTTGCTACGGGTCCCTGAAACCAATACCGGATAAAATTTCTCTATCTTGTTTTGTATCCTTAAGAGCTTAACCTTGTGACCATGTGGAGGTACTTTCTCTTGGTCTCCACCATCCAGAGGACAGGAATTTGGGGGTTCATGTCATAGTTAGCCCTAAAAATTATCTTGAGCAGTTAAAAGCCTCTGCAAGCTTGATATTGGCTGCTCTAGACTTCCGGGAAGAGCAACAGAAACTGCTCAGTGCTGTAACTCAGTAGCTAAGGCTCTGTCTTTTGTCAATGGCAGCACAGGTTTCAATTCCTGGTTTCAGGAATGATTCCTTTCTGGTTTGTTATTTGCGTGACTTTGTCATTTATTAAGGACCCCCCTCCCCCCCACCCATGGATAGTTTCTAATTTCCTGTCTTGAAACTACCTTGGAGAGATTCTAAATCTTGTAAAAAAAAAAAAAAAAGAAAAGAAAAGAAACTGCCTACCATCTCTTTGAGATACCTTATGTGCCTGTGGTTAAGTTATAACCTTAGTTAAAACTTAAATTTCTCAAATAACTTAAAACAGAACTACTATTTGACCCAGCAATTCCACTGCTGGGTGTATGCTCAAAGAAATATAAACGTTCTATCAAAAAGACACATGTAATTGTGTGTTCCTTGCAGCACTATTCCCAATAGCAAAGACATAGGATCAACCTAGATGCCTATCAACAGTGGACTGAATAAAGAAATAAAGAAAATGTGGGCTGGGCGTGGTGACTCATGCCTGTAATCCCAGCACTTTGGGAGGCAAAGATGGGTGGATCACGAGGTCAGGAGATTGAGACCATCCTGGCTAACACGGTGAACCCCGTCTCTAGTAAAAATACAAAAAGATTAGCCAGACGTGGTGGCAGGTGCCTGTAGTCCCAGCTACTCGGGAGGCTGAGGCAGGAGAATGGCGTGAACCCGGGAGGCAGAGCTTGCAGTGAGCTGAGATCGCGCCACTGCACTCCAGCCTGGGCGACAGAGCGAGACTCCATCTCAAAAAAGAAAATGTGGTACATATACCACAGAATTCTGCAGCCAGAAAAGAAGATGAACCCTCCCCCACAAATCATGGGTTTTGCAGCAACGTGGATGAAGCTGGAGGCCATTATTTTAAGCAAATTCACATAAGAAACCAAATACTGCACGTTCTCACTTATAAGTAGGACCTAAACACTGAGTGCACATGGGCACAAAATGGTAAACAATAGACACTTGAGGGTGAGGGTGGGAAGAGGGTGAGGGTTGAAAAACTAGTTATTGGGTACTATGCTTTTTACCTGAGTGACACAATAATTTGTACACCAAACCCCAGTGACATGCAATTTACCCATGTAACAAACCTTCACATGTAGCTCCTGAACCTGAATTAAAAGTTGAAAAAACAAAATCCATATTTCTGAAAACAGTATGTTTCTTGCAAACAGCATATAATTGTGTCTTAATAGTTAATCAAATCTGATGAAGTTTGGCTCCTAATTATTATATAGGCTAACAGTCCCCAGTCTTTTTGGCACCAGGAACTGGTTTCATGGAAGACAATTGTTTTTCACAGATGGGAAGGGGCAAGGGATGGTTTCAGGATAAAACTGTTCCACCTCAGATCATCAGGCATTAACTAGATTCTCAGAAGGTGCACATGACCTAGATCACCTGCATGTGTAGTTCACAGTAAGGTTCGTGTACCTTTGAGACTCTAATGCTGTGGCTGATCTGACAGGAGGTGGAGCTCAGGCGGTAATGCTTGCTTACCTGCCACTCACCTCTTGCTGTGTGGCCTGGTTCCTACATAGGACTCGCTATATAGGCCATTTATAGTCAATGTAATTATTGAAATGTTTGGGTTTACATCTACTCACTTGCTATTTTTAAAATTATTAAATCCATTAAAATATTTCCTTTCTTTTCTTTTTTATTCTTCTTTTGGATTAGTGGACTTAACATATATAAATATATATATGTGTATATATGTGTGTATAATATATAAATGTGTATATAAGTGTATAATATATATATTAAATATATATGTGTATATATACACACATATGTATACACACATACACTTATTTATATATATACACATATATATGTAAAATTCCATTTTTTCTCCCTGTTAATTAGACTTCCTCTTTGCATTACTTTTTAAAGTGATTGTTCTAAGACATATAATATATATCTTAAACATATCCCAACCTACCTTCACATAACATTATACCATTTCATGTGTAGTGTTAGGATCACACTTACAACGCACACTCCAATATCATTTCATGCTGTCCTTTATGTTTTCTGTTATTTCCAGTGTGTTGTAAATCATATAATAAATTGTTATTCATTTTGTCTTAAGCAATTATATTTTAAAGAGGTTAAAAAATAAGAAAAAATATTTACCCACATACTTCACTATCTTTAGTGTTTTAATTCTAAATTTCCATTTGATATATTATAACCTTTCTTTTTTCTGAGGAATTTCCCCCGTAACATTTCTTATTGAGCAAATATGCTGATAAAGTTTGTATGAAGAATTCTTGATTTTATATTCATTTTTGAAAGATATTTTCTCTGAGTGTAGTGTTCTAGGTTAATAGTTTTTCTTTTCTTTTTTCTTTCCCCTCAATAAGTAAAAATGTTGCTTCTTCATTTTCTGGCTTGCATAGTTTCTGATGAGAAGTATGCTATCATTCTTATCTTCGTTCCTGTGTATGCAATGTCTATAATATTCTGTATGTAATGTTATGGCTGCTTTAATAATTTTCTATGTTATAGTTTTCAGCAATATGATTTTATTTTTTATTTATTTATTTTGCTTGGGGTTCTTTTAGGTTCTTAGATTTGTGGGTTTTCAAACTGAGGGAAATTTTGGCCATGATTTCTTTAAAAATGTTTTTTCTGTCCCTTCTACTCCCTTCCCCCAACTGTCCTGCAACCCACGTCCTAGGACCCATTTATGTGTATGTTCAACTGCTTGATATTATCCTAGAGGTCACTGATACTCTGTTCATTTTTTCTTTTTTCTATTCTTTCTTTAGGGTACTATCTATTGTTATGTCTACCTGCTTACTGATCTGTTTTTCCTAAAATTATAGTCTGATATTAATCTCATTCAGTATATTTTTCAGTTCAGGTATTATATTTTTTCATCTTTAGAATTTCAATTTGGGTCTTTTCAAAATTTTCCAGTTCTTTTTTCATTATGTTTATTTCATTCTTTGTCATCTTGAACATATGCAAGGTATTTAGAATGGCTGTTTCAGTGTCCTTGCCTGATAATTAGATAATCTGTGTTATCTCTGTTTCTTTCTATTGACTGGTTTTCTCCTGAGAATTCATCATATCTTCCTACTTCTTGGCACGCTTAGTAATTTTTAATTGAATATTGTAAATTTTATGTTTTTGGCTGGTGCATTTTGTTTATTCCTTTACATAGTATGGGCCTTTGCCTGATATTTAATTAGGTTGCTTGGAATTAGTTGCATCCTTTGGAGGCTTGCTTTGTGTACAGCAGGCCCAGGGCAGCCTTCAATCTAGCTGGTTTAGTCCCATAAATAAGGCAATACTTGCCTCAGGACTAGAGGGAATAGGTTTTGTATTACAATGACTTTCACCTTGGCTGCTGGGAAAATGCACTGTTTCCAGCCTTATGTATGATCCGGGAATTTTTCAGCCTGTTACTTTCTGGCAATTTGCTTCCCAGTCTTAGTTTCTCCTCACACATGAACAGATCAATACTCAGTTAAAAAGGTGAGCAGACCTCTCTGTAGAACTCCAGAACTTTCTCTCGGTCATTACTCTTCTCTCTAGTAGTCTGCTATGCAAAATCTTGCAGGCTTGGCCTTCCTCAACTCCGTACTTTCTCTTCTCAACTCAGCAGATCTGCTAGGCTTTCCTTACGTTCCCTCTCCCAGCTGTATTACCTGGAAACTGCCTCCCTGCAATATGCTGACGCAATTGCTCAGTTATCTTGTTTGTTTTCCTTTCTTCAAGAATCACTGTTTCATGCTACATGTTATCCAATATCTGAAAACTATTTTTCCGTATTTTTTACTTGTTTTTCTAATTGTTCAATGTGGGAGCATATATTCTGTCTGTGTTATTCCATCGTGGCCAAAAGCAGACTGCCTTCTCTCTTTTATGTTTTCTATAGAAATGAAATTCTGGGTTGACCATTCCTTTTTTTTTTTTTTTTTTTTTTTTGTCACTTTCAAAATGTCATGTCATCTGGTGTGCAAAGTTTCTGATGAAAAAGTGTGCTATATGTCTTATCTTTGATATTCTGTACATAGTGCCACTCCCCAACCACTTGCTGCCTTTAAGATTTTCTCTTTATCTTTTTGTTGTTGTTTGTTTTCTTTTTAGAGACACAGTCTTACTCTGTCACCGAGGCTGGAGTGCAATGGCACAATCTCGGCTCACTGCAACCTTTGCCTCTCAGGTTCAAGTGATTCTCCTGCCTCAGCCTCCTGAGTAGCTGGGACTGCAGGTGCCGCACCACTGTGCCTGGCTAACTTTTGTATTTTTAATAGAGACAGTGGTTTCACCATGTTGGCCAGACTGGTCTTGAATTCCTAACCTCAAAAGATCTGACCGCCTCGACCTCCCAAAGTGCTGTGATTATAGGCATGAGCCCAGGTTTTTAGCAGTTTGAATTTGATATGTTCAGGTGAGTTTTTTTAGGGGTTGGGGGAGTGGTAGAAAAATTTATCCTGCTTGGGTTTCTTAAGATGTGGTTTGATGTCTTTTTATCATTTTTTGAAAATTCTCAGCCATCTTTTCAGACATTTACTCTATTTTTTCCTCTCTCTTTTTGAGATTCCAGTTACACATATGCTCATTCAGACATACGTGGACTCAGAATACCTTAGAAAGGAAGCCCCTTTCTAAAATACGCTACCATATTTATAGAGAAACAGGGGCAGGAAGCATCTAGGTGACCATGTAACAATGGGACCTTCCTTGTTGAATAAGTGGCCTTCTTTCCTTGATGGAAGCTGTTGTCCTGTCCTGCAGGCCTCTTGGCAGAGATGCATCCAGCCTCAGCCTTTTGGCAGACACCCTAGATCATGAGGGCCAGTACAATGCCTGCCCAACACCAGTAGCCATTGTTAGAGTCTCAGGGACCAAGCTGTACCATAGGAGGGCTCTTGGCCCACTGACTGAAATTAGCCCATTTGTCCAGTAAGTAAACACAACTTTGCTGGGTCTACTGAAAGAAGGAAGGGAATACATGCCTCAGGTTATCTGAGTTTGCCTTTTCTCATGTACTACCATACCATTTTAACAATTTATGCATCTTAAAGAACATTTCATTTAGTTCATATATTATCTCATTGTCAAAGCTACATTATAGAATTTTGAATAGATGTAAGCTAATTTATTTAATCTTTAAAATTAATAAACATACTAATGAGCATTTAGAATGTTTCCAATTTATTTCTATTACAACAAATTGCCTCAGTTAACATTTTTGAGCTTACACTCTAATTTCCTTAGGCAAGAATAATTAGGGACTTTTTTGGTTATTGCTTTTAATTTTTCTTTTTGCAGACCTCAGTTGTATTGGAATGAATCAATCATGCTCCTTAGTTATTAAGGCCATATAGTTATTATCCTTACAGCACCTCTCCTTAATTTTTTTAAAAATTATATTATTGTTTTTTACTTATCCCCCCTTCTTACGACTATCGTTCTCACCACGGACATCCACTCTCTTGTGTATAATGTAATCACTTTCTATCCATCTTTTTTTCATTTCCATATATGTATGTCTCCAAGCATATAATGTTGTTTAGAGTAATTTTTATTTATATTAATTTGATTATGCTATAAATTCATTTTTTAAGAGACGTTTTTTCATGCACACTATATTTCTGAAGCCATTTCATGTTGCTCTATGTAGATCCCGTTCATGTATTTTGACCACTCCATAGAATTCAAACATATACAAGTACAGCAGCAGTAAAATTCATGGCAGTACAAAATCTGAATCAAAACACACCTACATTTCCAGTTTGAATAGATTGAGCCAAGGTAGTTTGAAAATGGTTGTGCTAACTTAGAATCACAGCGACAGTGTAACGGGGTCCCTATTTCCTCACATCTTTTCCAAAGTAAGGATTATCAGACTTTTTTTGAATGAAAATGATATTTTGTTGCCCTTTCAACTTATATTTACTTAACCATCAATTTTTGTGAACATGTTTTTCTATGTTTGCTGGCAATTTGCATTTCTTTTATTGTAAATTTCCTGTTCCAACATATGACTTTCCAATGTCTTCAGCTTGGCGGTATTTTTAGAATTTCAAACTTGAAACTTGGGTGATGGTGAAATCTAAGGTCATCAGTGGATACCAATGATTTATCTATTTAAGACAAACTGCAATGATATTGAGCAAATTAAAAGCTTATGTGCATCATGCTTCCTGGGGCCAATAAAGTAATCATTTGGAAGTCTGTGTTATAAAACTGTAGCATATGAGTGTGAAATTAAGTTAACCAACATGTTCAACCAAAAGTCATTTAGGGACCATTTTAGTTTAACTGTGATGCAGGCTGGCAGCTTTCCCTAGTTTCAAAACTCACAGCCATGCCCACTTCCTGTTCATCAGGCATATGCAATTTGTCTTGGAGCTTTGTGGAGAGCTAGACATATGACATGTCAGGACACATCTGGTACATTAGAAGGATTTCTCTTCGCTTCTCCCCTCCCTCTTTCCTTCTAGTCTTCTTTCCTTTACTGGAGACAGAATGCATCTCCTTACAAAACAGGCCTCAGAGCCGGGCGCGGTGGCTCAAGCCTGTAATCCCAGCACTTTGGGAGGCCGAGACGGGCAGATCACGAGGTCAGGAGATCGGGACCATCCTGGCTAACATGGTGAAACCCCGTCTCTACTAAAAAAAAAAATACAAAATCTAGCCGGGCGAGGTAGTGGGCGCCTGTGGTCCCAGCTACTCGGGAGGCTGAGGCAGGAGAATGGTGTGAACCCGGGAGGCGGAGCTTGCAGTGAGCTGAGATCCGGCCACTGCACTCCAGCCTGGGCGACAGAGCGAGACTCCGTCTCAAAAAAAAAAAAAAAACAGGCCTCAGATCTCCATCCCTTTTGTCAGTTTTTGTTGACTAGTCTTAATGTTCCATTAGGGCTCCACCTCCTTCTCTGACAACTCAGCATTTGCCTGATGTGACATCTTCAAGAGTCTTTAAGACAGGCGGAGGTGAAAGAGAGGGCAGTGTTGGGGGGAGAAATGAGAGAGACCATGCCTATCAGCATCACAAAGCATCTGTCAAGAAGTGGTCCTTGATGGAAGCTGCTGTCTTTTCCTTCAGGCCTCTTGGCAGAGCTGCATCTAGCCTCACCCTTCTGGCAGAAATGCTGGGTCACAGAAGCCAGCATAATGCCTCCTCAACACCAGTAGCCATTGCTAGGGTCTCAGGGGCCAAGCTATACCATAGGAGGACCCTTTTTCTGCTGAGTACCTGGATGGATTCTAGGTGCAAGTTTGGGGCGGAGCTGGGAATCCTGGAGGGAGAGAAAAGGTCATGAGTCTGGGGTCTGCTCAGGGTCAGGCAAAGGGAAAAATGCTCTGTGGCAGAATGGCTCCTTTTAGAAGGGAATGTGTAATAAAATTTGAAGTTAGCAATTGTGTGCCAGGCAAGGTAAATCTCTTTCTCCCTCTTTCTATTGAATCTTAGGTAAAGTGACAACACTAAAGAGTATTTGTGCAGGGGAGAGGCTGTACAGGAACAATAATGAGCCTAGTATGTGCACCCAGTGTGTGCTAGGAAGGATACATTTCATGGTTAATGTTACTTAATTATACAATACTTCCATAAAATATTTTTATCTCCAATTTACTTCGCAATCATATTTTTACATTATAATGTTCTTGCAAAGACCTCATAAACTGTTTTCTCTGTTCCAGCCAAGACTGATTTGTTTTGCAAAGAAGAGTAACCTACTTAAATTAGCTGAAGAAAGGTGGTGTCTCGGTAGGTTATGAGGGAGTGTCATGGAAAACAAAAGCAGGAAATTGGGTTTTGTCTCATGGGAAGTGGAAAGCCATTGGGCCACACCTTTCTTTCTCTCCATCCCTGGGCTATATGTCCTCCCTGCAAATCTGCTCTCTCCTCCAGCCTGTCTCTGAAAATGGGTTTCCACTGCCAACTTTCCAGCTTGCACATGGATAAAAACAGACCTCAAGGCTGGCAGCTGCAGGCTTACTAATCTCACTGGTGATTTTGTGTCTCCTAGTTTTAAGATTAATCAGAGAATCTGATTGGCTCATCAAAGATCAGGTGGCCACATCTCATCTAGTCATCTGTGGCCAGGAGAGGGCACCCTTGGAAGAGCAGAGCCTCAGCAGGCACTGAGGTGGTGTCTGCTCTAGTGTCTGCTACAAGGCCCATTGACAGATGAGAAAACCGAGGTTCAGAAATGGTAGTGCTTTGACTCCAAGGAGCGGGTAATAAAGTAACTAACCAAGGACACTAATGGAGGGGACCAGTGGTAAAGATTTGGTGGAGGTGAAAATATATACATCTGTATGTGTCAGTTAAAAAATAAAATTGAGAAGCAGCTGCAGTCCATGGCACTTACCAAGGGAAACAAAATGCGTGAGTGAATACAGCATCGTCAGCTGAAATATTCAGGTAGTCACATTGGGACTGATCAGGGAAACAACTCAACTCATGGAGAACAACCCAGGACACAAAATCAATGTGCAAAAGTTGCTAGCATTCCTGTACACCAACAACAGGCAAACTGAGAGCCAAATTATGAATGAACTCCCATTCACAATTGCCACAAAAATAATAAAATACCTAGGAATACAGTAAACAAGGGAAGTAAAGGATTCTTATAAGGAGAGCTATAAACCACTGCTTAAAGAAATCAGAGAGGACACAAACAAGTGGAAAAACATTTCATGCTCATGGATAGGAAGAATCAATATCATTAAAATGGCCATACTGCCCAAAACAATTTATAGATTTAATGCTATTCCCATTAAACTACCATTGACATTCATCACAGAATTAGAAAAAAAACTATTTTAAAATTCATATGGGACAACAACAACAAAAAATAGCCAAGACAATTCTAAGCCAAAAGGACAAAGTTGGGGGCATCACTCTGCTGGACTTCAAACTACAAAGCTACAGTAATCTAGACAGCTTGGTACTGGTACAAGAACAGACACATAGACCAATGGAAACGAATAGAGAACCCAGAAATAAGACTACATACCTGCAACCACCTGATCTTTAACAAACCTGACAAAAACAAGCAATAGGGGACAGGGTTTCCTGTTTAGTAAATGGTGCTGGAAGAACTGGCTAGCCATATGCAGAAAATTAAAACTGGACCCCTTCTTTATACCACATACAAAGATCAACTCAAGATGGATTTTGAGCACTTAATTGATGGATTTACAAGACTTAATTGTAAAACCCCAAACTATAAAAACCCTGTAAGAAAACCTAGGCAATACCATTAGGGACATAGCCATGGGCAAAGATTTCATGATGAGGACGCCAAAAGCAATTGCAACAAAAGCAAAAATTGACAAATGGGATCTAATTAAACTGAAGTGCTTCTGCACAGCCAAAGAAACTATCATCAAACAGACAACCTACAGAATGAGAGAAAAATTTTGCAAACTATACATCTGACAAAGGTCTAATATGCAGCATCTACAAGGAACTTAAACAAATTTACAAGAAAAAAACCCCAAACAACCCTATTAAAAAGTGGGCAAAGGTTATAAACTGACACTTAAAAGAAGGCTTACATGTGGTCAACAAACATCTGAAAAGAAACTCAACATCACTGATCATTGATCATTGGAGAAATGATTTTCATGGTGTTCTTTGCATTTTGCAACTATTGCTCAAGCTTCAGACCCAAAAGCGCACTAACTTTAGAGTCACAGACCCGTGGGTTCCAGTTTCAGCTGAGAGACTGTGAGCACATGTAGCCCACTCTGATCCTGTATCCCAGTTTTAAAATCACCTATTTCCCATCAATCGGGAGGCTGGAGAGAAAAGTGCCACTCTGTGCCCAGTACACAGTAGGAGCATAGTAAGCTTAAGCTCTCTTGCTTCCCCACTATCCTAACATATTAGGGGAAAGACAGAGATGTGGGGAATGGCACCTGGGAGGCTCCAGCTGTATGCTTCACAATCCTACCTAATGAAAAATCTGAATTAGGCTTCAGTTACCCGTCTACAAAATGAGGCAGGACAGGAGTGGGTAGGCAGAGGAGGAGCTGGGCTTTGTTGGTTTAAGCTGAGCCCGTCTAATTCTGTAACGTGGACTTCACTATCAGGTCCAGCCCACTCCCCAGCCGGGGCTTCTCCTGCTCTGAATGTCTTTTAGCCAAGGCCAAGTCTGTCCAGGGTCGGGGTGGGGAGAAGCAGTTTCCCCACGTAACCTGCAGGTGGCAGGAGAGCAGCGCGGGAGCCGAGGGTTGCGCTCCAGCCTTCCTGGAGACCTGGGCAGGGCGGGGGTAGGGCGAGGCAGAGGTGGTGCACACCGTTCAGCTGGGCAGCGGCAGGAGCGGGACTGTGGATCAGTTCACACCGTTTAAAATAGACACATGGGTCTTCTGGCTAATTTCCCCTCTTTAGTAGGGTGATCATATGCGTTATCACCCAAATCCAGACACTTCGGAGAGTAAAAGGGGGCACTAAAATAATTGCACCGGGACAGCAGACCTAACCTTAGCTGTACCTTGCAAACCAGAACATGTGGTCACCCGACCCTTTGGTCACTTTTTCTTCCTTGTTTCCTTTCTTTTAATTTGTTTTTCTTTTTAAACACACAGCGTTCCCTCCCCGAGCACCATCGTCTTTGAAAATGCGCTTGCAATCGGGATATTTTCTACCAGGCAACATCTGCTTTCGCATCTTGAGTCTGAACAGGCTCTCTGTACCCACCCCAAAGGCTGGTTTTAGCTTCCAGTCAGAAGTCTCTGTTCCCTGGCTGCCATCCCCATGACTCAAGAATTACAGATGTCAGATGTGGAACAGTGACCCTTATGTCAACTTTGTTGCCTCTTTGCTAAATTTATTCCCGCAAATTTTATTTTATTTTTTTGAGACGGAGTCCCTCTCTGTCGCCCAGGCTGGAGTGCAGTGGCGCTATCTCGGCTCACTGCAACTTCTGCCTCCCAGGTTCAAGTGATTCTCCTGCCTCAACCTCCGAAGTAGCTGGTACTATAGGTGCCCACCACCAGGCCTAGCTAAGTGTTGTATTTTTAGTAGAGATGGGCTTTCACCACTTTGACCAGGCTGGTCAGAAACTCCTGACCTCAGGTGATCCCCCGCCTCAGCCTCCCAAAGTGCTGGGATAACAGGCGTGAGCCACCGCGCCCCGCCCTACTCCTGTAATTTTGTTCTGAGTGCTCATGTCCTTTGTCTCTTTGAATTTACATATATTGGTTTATTGAATTGCAAGTAGACACGTCCCATTAAGCAGGATTCTTATATTTCCAAGATCATGCCTTACTCCAACTCCAAACTAGCATGCCATTTATCCCCTTGTTTCTGAACCCTCTTCACTTAATAGTGTCATAAACGTCCATCTGTTGCCAAAGGGACTCCAACTTTCCTCACTTCCATTTTTAGTTGATTCATTGCTATCCAATGATTTGTCTGGGGGAGTCATTAGTAAAGAATTGTGCCCTTAAATTTATTTTTATAGTTGGATTCCACTAGTTAATATATCTCTCTCTGTCATTCTCACGTTGCAGCAAACGACTATGGGTTTCTGTCTCAACCTGAAATCTAGATTGGAAATTTGGTTTTATCTAAATAAGGTAGTAATAGATAATGTGAGGAAAAAATTAATTTACTGAAACTTTTCTCAGCTAAGAATGACACTCATAGTCACAAATATGTATGTAAGGAAGCGGAAAATTGGGCTGTAAATATATAAACTCTTAAAATGCTATGTTTAGAGACAAGATTTTCTTTTTTTTTTTTTCTTTTAGTAAAGTATATTTGCTATGGTTGGAATGATTGTGTCTCTTCCAAAATTCATGTTGGAACTTAAGCCCCAATGTGATAGTATTAAGAGGCGGAGTCTCTGGGAGATGATTAAGTTGTGAAGGAAGAACCCCCTCATGAGTGGGATTAGTGACCTTACGGAAGGGCTTGAGAGACCTGCCTAGCTTGGTTTTCTTCTTTTGTTTTTCTGTCCTTTCCACCATGTTAGGACACAGCATTTCTCACCTCTGGAGGACTCAGCATTCAAGGTGCCATCTCGGAAGCAGAGAGCAGCCCTCACTAGACTACAAACCTGTTGGCACCTTGATCTTGGACTTCCCAGCCACCAGAACTGTGAGACATACATTTTTGTTCTTTACCCATTACCTGGTCTTAGATATTTTGTTATAGCAGCACAAATGGACTAAGATAGTATCTTATGTACAGTGAGGTGCATATACCTTAAGTTACAACTCTGTGTGTTTTTTTTTTTTTTTTTTTTGAGACAGTGTCTTGCTCTGTCACGCAGGCTGGAGTGCAGTGGCACGATCTTGGTTCACTGCAACCTCTGCCTCCTGGGTTCAAGTGATTCTCCTGCCTCAGCCTCCCAAGTAGCTAGGATTACAGGTGCCCACCACCATGCCCAGCTAATTTTTGTATTGTAGTAGAGATGGGGTTCCACCATGTTGGTCAGGCTAGTCTCAAACTCCTGACCTCAAGTGATCCACCTGCCTCGGCCTCCCAAAGTGCTGGGATTACAGGTGTGAGCCACCGTGCCTGGCCAACTCCAGACTATTTACATATGTGCACACTCATGTAACTACCAGTCAGCTTGAGACATAGAATATGCTCCCATCACTGCAGAGGGCTCCCTCTTGCCCCTTCTCAGTTGCTGTTCTCCTCAAAGTTAACCACAATACTGACCTCTGTCACCATGGATTAGTTTTGCCTGTTTTTGAACTTCATATAAGTGAAATAATTCAGTATTTGCACATTTGTGGCTGGCTTCTTTCATTCAACATAATCTTGTGAGATTTAGCCATGTTTTGGGTACTGGTAGTTATTTTTCTGGTTGTGTGGTTTTCCATACTGCATATATTACCCTTCTATTTTTTTTTTAATTTTTTTAATTTTTTATTATACTTTAAGTTCTAGGGTACAGTGCATAACGTGCAGGTTTGTCCTACATATGCGTATATTTGTTGCCATGTTGGTGGTGCTGACCTATCAACTCGTCTGAGCAACTCATCCAATTCATCATTTTATATCATGTATAACTCCCCAATGCAAATCGCCTCCCCCCTTTTTCCCCCTCCCCCATGTATAGCCCCAGTGTGTGATGTTCCCTTCCCGCTAGTCCAATTGATCTTCATGTTCCACGTTCCCACCTATGGAGTGAGAACATGCGGTGTTTGGTTTTCTCTTCTTGTGATAGTTTTACCCTTCTATTTTATCTCAAACTCAGGGTCTTGTGGGGTCTATTGGTTCTTTTTGGCTAGATTGATATTAAACATCTTATCAATGAAACTTAGGAAATTTTTAGAAGACAAAAGCCCAATAAACCCAAGACCCGCAACCTTAAGCCAAGTTTCCTTCTCACGCCTGCTTCAGTTGCTCTTCTTCGTGTGCTCTTTTTTCTTTGCAAAGCTGATGGAAATTAAGAAACCCAAAATCTCCTTATCATGTTATCAGCTTAGGGATGCTTGTCATCTGAATAACAGGGTGGATATTTATAATCTGAAATGTTAAGATAACAATACCAAACACGTACATAGCACCAACTGCTGTTTAAAGTGCTTTACATTTATTATTTTCCTCAAGACAACTGTATGAAATAGACACTATTTTTGTCATCCCCACATTTTAGAATGGGAAATTGAGGCACAGAGGGGCCACGTAACTTTCCCAAGGTGGTAGAGCCAGGATTTGAACCTGTGTTTTCTGGTTTTAGAGCCTGCAGACTTCATCGCCACACCATATTGTGTAGCATGATACTTTATATGGTTAAAGTGTTTTCTTGTATTCACCTGGGAACATTTTCTGAATAATTTGAATCTTATAAATTTGCTTCAAAGAATACAAGTAAATTGAAATGGAAGCTCTAATATAGAATGTGTGGCATTCCTGAAAAAATTATAGGACTCTCCGTGTTTTTTTTTTTTTTTAGATGGAGTCTTGCTCTCTCACTCAGGCTGGAGTGCAGTGGCACGATCTCGGCTCACTGCAAGCTCTACCTCCCGGGTTCACGCCATTCTCCTGCCTCAGCCTCCCGAGTAGCTGGGACTACAGGCACCCGCCACCATGCCTGGCTAATTTTTTTGTATTTTTGGTAGAGACAGGGTTTCACAGTGTTAGGCAGGATGGTCTCAAACTCCTGACCTTGTGATCCACCCACCTCGGCCTCCCAAAGTGCTGGGATTACAGGCATGAGCCCCCACGCCCGGCCAGGACTCTCTGGTTTTAAATAATAATTATTTGCTTATCTTGTGCCTTTTGTCAGGCAGGGCTGTAATGTGCTCGCCTCACTTTCCTTCTCTTCAATAAGAGAAGATGGGCTCAGAGACAGGCACAATTGATCGTAAAATCTCATCACACGTTCCGTCACCATCTGGAAGCTGGAGATAGGTTTGTGAAATCTTGGTTGAGAAAGAGTTGAATGCCACTTGTAGCATAGTGAGTTTTTAAAAAATGGTTTTACTCTCCAATTCTGTTGCACAGGGCCCTGTGAGTTTTGTCAACTAACGTATCTGACCAACAGTTTTCTCACAAAGATTATCAGGGTTCAGAGGAAATTATCTTCCAGTTTTATTCTGCTGCTAAAGTGCTATATTTCTTTATAGATGAACTAATCAGTTCTTGGTCACTTGCTTTTCGTTAGACATTTCTCTGCCTCTTTAGGGTGTGCTTTATGTCTTTTTATGCCCAGGCCCAGGTTTTTCCTTCTAACTGCAAGAAAAAGATCATTGAAATATTCTCTCTCAAACTTCTGGGTTCAAGTGATCTTCGCATCTGCCTCCTGAGTAACTGGCATTACAGGTGTGTACCACTGTACGCACACACATACACAAACATGCATATAGACACGCAGACATTCACATGTATACACACACACACAGATATACACATATCCACACATACTAATTAAACATTTACACACACCAACACACATGCGCACACACATATATACACCTTGTTTCCGTCTTCTTCTCAGGACTCAGGGCTCTCAGACAGTGGACAGAGTCTTGTACCATGAGTCAGGGATTGACTGTGCAACCTTGCCCAAGTGTCTTCCCTTTTGAGATCTTGTTTATAATAATAAACATCCTTACCCACCAATTAGGGTTATTTTGAAGATGAAACAGAAAAAATAACAGAATGATGGCATGTTGTATAGTAAAAAACAAAACAAAACAATTAGCGTTGACCAGAAAGAGGTCTGGCCTTTGTTCTAGACTCCTGGGAGGTAACTGTCAACATGTAATACCTGATAGGAATATCTTTGCCTGGGGATCTTGGGTCTTGATGGATAGTCTAATAAGGAGATTTAAGGTAGAGACTAGCCAGGCCAGGAAAACGGACTGTGTGATTTAGAGTCTGGGCTTCAGGTCATCCCTGGAAGGACTAGAGACTGGAAACTGAAAGCAGCTACGTGGACAATCAAGCCTGCCTCTGTGATGAAGTTCTAGTAAAAACCCTGAATGCTGAGGCTTGAGGGAGCCTCACCGGCTGGGAATATTCCATGTGTATTGGCACATATCAAAGCCAGGAGGGTGATGCCCTCTGACTGGATAGGGAGGGGATAAATGGACACTCGGTGCTTGGTGCCCTCTTGGACTCAGCCCTATGCCTTTCTTCCCCTGGCTGATTTTAATTTGTATCCTTTTTGTGTAATCAAACTGTAATTGTGAACACAACAGCTTTCTGTGAGTTGTAGCCAGTTCTTAGAGGTAAGCAAGCAGAGTTGATCTAATGCCTGCCTGAAAAAACTATTTTAAAATCCCTAAACCAAAGAAGGCCAGAGCTTTCATGAATCTGACCCAACAGATTTTGAAGCCAAAGTTGAAGACATTTGAAGCCAAAGCCAGGCCAGACAGAGATTAGGCTACTGGGAGGGAACAGGTGCAGTCCTGCTCAGGCTGCAGTGTCCCTGGGCTACAGCTGGACAAGGGCTCCTTTGGGTCACAGCCTTTAGGGACGGGGTTTGGGACTGGTCAACTATCTGATTTGTAGGACTCTGGTGATGAGCTCAGCTGGGAAACTGTGGTAATGGGAAGGGAATGGTGTTGCTTTTCCAAATCATCTACCCCCTGCATGCTTGGATCCACATTGGAACTCAGTGTGGAAACTGCCTTTGAACAGCCTAAGCCTGAACTCTGGGCCGTATGTCCAGTTTTTTGGCCTCTAGCTTTGTTCAGTCCTTACCCAGACTGGATCCTTATCTGGATCGCTGATGCCAGATCCATCCTCCTAAATATCCTTTTCATCATGTTACCCTCCTCACCACCTCATGGCACCTTCTACCAACAGGAAATGTCTCCAACCTCAGCCTGGCATTCAAGGTTCTTTCTGATATGGCCCAACTCTCTCCCCGTGTGCCTGCCAAACTGGATCAATTTTTTATGTTCATGAGCTGAACTTTCCCACCTCCATTCTGTTGCTTACACTGTGACCTTCCTGTGAATGTACTCTTTCTCCCTCTCCCCAAGTCCAAATTCTATAGACTGAATTGTGTCTCCCCAAAATTCTTATGTTGGAGCCGTAACCCCCTATATGATTGTATTTGGAAGTAGGGCTCCTAGCAGGTAATTAAAGTTAAGTGAGGGAGGAGGGGCAGAGCAAGATGGCTAAATAGTAGTCTCTATCAATCATTCCCCCTGCAGGAAAGTCAAATTTGACAACTGTCTACACCAGAAAACCATCTTCATAAGAACCAAAAATCAGGTGAGGACTCACAACACCTGGTTTTAACTTTGTATCACTGGAAAAGGCACTGAAGAGGGTGGGAAAGACAGTCTTGAAACACCAATGTCATACCTCCCCCTTCCCCCAGCAGTGGCTGCTGTGGTGCTTGGAGAGAATCTATGCACTTGGGGGAGGGAGAATGCAGCAACTGTGGGACTTTGCATTGAACCCAGTGCTGCTCTATCACAGCAGAAAGCAAAACCAGGTGGAACGCATGTGACACCTGCCCATGAAGGGAGCATTTAGACCAGTGCTCCCCAGAGGGGTCACGCATCCCAGTAGTTAGAAGGCTTGAGGCTTGTGTTTTGACAAGCCATGGCATGGCAGGCTATTATGCTCTGGGGCCCTAATTAAACTTGAAAGGCAGTCTAGACCATAAGGACTTCAACTCCTAGGCAAGTCCTAATGTCATGCTGGGCTCAGAGCCAGTGGACTCAGAGGGCACACCACCTAGTGAGACACCAGCCTGTGCAGCCAAGGGAGTGCTTGCCCCACCCCTCCCCCAACCCCAGGCAGTGTAGCTTGCAGCAACAGAAGTGACTTCTTCCTTTTGCTTGAGGAGAGGAGGGGGAAGAGTAAAGAGGACTTTGTCTTACATCTCGGATACCAGCTCAGCCAGAGTAGAAGAGAACACTAGTCAGAGTTGTCAACACATTCCAGGACCTAGCTCCTCAATTACATCTCTAGATACACCCTGGGCCAGAAGGGAATCTGCTGCCTTAAAGAACCCAGTCCTGGCTCAAGAGCCCTTGGGCCCTGAATAGCCAACAGTGATACCCAGGTAGTATGCTACGGGCCTGGAGTAAGACTCTGAAACACGCTGTCTTCAGGTGAGACCCAGCACATTCCAGCTATGGTGACTGTGGTGAGAGACTTCTGCTTGAGAAAAGCAGAGGGAAAGAGAAAAGGGACTTTGTCTTGCAGCTCAGGTACCTACCTGGCCACAAGGGGGTAGAGCACCAAATGGGCTCTTGTGGTCACTGATTCTAGGCCTTGGCTCTTAGACAGCATTTCTGGACCTACCCTGGGCCAGAGGGGAGCCCACTGCCCTGAAGTTGAGTCCCAGGCCTGGAAGCATTCACCACAAGTGACTTAAGAGCCCTTGGGCCCTAAGTGAACACTGACAGTAGCCTGGCAGTGCTAGTGTGTGAAGTGTGTGACTCAAGGCAGGGTCCCTACCCCTGCTGAAACACTACCACCAGCCAGCAGGCTCATGCACCTTGGCCTGTTGCTCCTAGGGGTCGCCTATGCTATTCAGTCAAGGGGACCACAGTGCCTGCTGGCCCAGCTGAGCTCCATCTAGCGAGCCTGCCCGCCTCCCCTGCCACGGACTCTCCCTCTTCTGCTTTTCTCAGCAGGAAGGGTCCAGCCTCACCTAGGCAACCGGCAGCCCCCCAACCAGCTGAGACGCCCCTCTTAGACTTACAAGTCTATGGCCAGTGGCATCCGGCTGCCTGCCCTCCCTGCCTCCCCCAGGATCCCTTCAGAGGGTCCTGGGCTTTCTGATGCCCCAGAGGGGCCTCCGGTGCTCATTCCAACCATCCATCCCTTTTAGCTTCACCATCCTGGTTCAAGCAGTGTTCTTTCTCTATCAGGCCTGGTGGCTGCTGCATGGGGCTCCCCAAGGCGAGAGGTGTCTCTGGGCCAGTGGAAGACAGGGTGACCAGAGAAGAGGGAAGCCCGAGGGGGCTGAGCATTGGTCTGAACTGTGGGTGCACGGCCTGGGTGCCGTGGGAGAGGCCAGCGTGTGTGGGGTGGGGAGGGCCACCGCAGCCCCCAGACACTACCTGTGAGGCTCCAGTTCCTCCCTCCACCTTCCTCCCCTTTCCCTTCCAGCCCCTCTTTTCTAGGAACCTTGCCATACCCGCACCTGCATCCTCCCCCTGCCGGCCCTCCCACAACTGCTGCGGCGCTCCCTTGCTCTGCGCTTGCCTCACCCGCTCTCTGCTCACTTCTCTCTCTCCTGTTTTCTCTCTGCTTTCTCTCCAACTGCCAGTCGATTGGGTCAGGTAAGTCCATCCCGTCCTGAGAGCCCCAGGCAACCCTTTGACCTCAAACAGATCCCTCCTCTTCTCGGAGACCTCCCTTTCCAAGCCTGCCTGGGCAGGTGTCCTGTGACTTGACAGTGGCTCCCCCAGTCCCAAAGCCAGCCCCCTTCATCTGTGACTTAGTCTGTTGTAGTGGTGAGCTAACACATCCAGGTGTGACCATTGCTGAAAATTTGTGCCCCTCTGTGGTATGCCCTGCCCTGTTCTATAAATATCTATACTCATACACACACACACACACACACACACACTGTGTGTATATATATATATATATACACACACACACACACACACACATACACATATGTAGGTGTGTTTATGATGTGTGTGTATAAATATGTATGTGTGTGTATATATACACACATACACACCTACATATGGCCGACCGTCTCGCCTCTAGCACTGGGGATCAGTCACCATGCTATCCTTGTGGAATCTTGTGACCCAACAAGAGAAAGCCATCTCCATTTGCCCTTGGCACCAGGGGCCCCCAGCCCCTTTCTTCAGGGTCCCAAGGGGAAACTGAGGCCCAGGATTGGCAGTGTAGAATCAGGGGAGCCCACTGGACTCTTACCAATGAAGTGTTTTCATTGAGTTGACTGATTTTTGTGGAGCTCAAGTCCAGGCTTACTGCTAGTTCTTGGTACTGGCTCTGAAGCTGGCTCTTATCCTGTGAAGCCAGCTCTGGCCACTGGGGGCAGGGCCATGAACTCAGGCTGGAGGGAGCCTACAGAGCAGCCAGCACTCTGGAGGGACAGATAGAACAGGCCACCAGATGCAGACAGGAGAGGGAGGCAGGGGGACAGAACGGAAGATGGCTGGGGAGGATGGAAGTCAGTGCCTTTGGGTGCCGGTACCTGCCTTCACGGCCACCGCTAGATCAGGTTTCTGAGCCTGTTGGCTGTCAGGGCTGGACTGTGCCCCATAGGCACCATGGCAAACCCCATGGAATCCCCCAGGTGTCACCAGGCAGCATACAGGTAACAGGCTGGGAAGGTCCCCAACAGCCCAGCTGGACAAGCTCAAGACACTCTGGGGCTCCTCGTTCAGCGGCACAACTCCAGGACCCAGTGAGGGAAATGGGAAGACACACCAGGCTGAGCAGTATAGCTAAATCCATTTATCCAAAATAAAAAGCAAAATAAACAGGAGTCACATCACCAGGGAGCCACGACCGCATCCCCGCCTCCTTCCTCTGTCCCGTCCTCTCAATAAATAAGTTTCCCAGCCACAAATAATTATTAGAACCTCCTCCCCATATGCCAGCTCCAACCTCTGCTAGGCATGATACACGGGGTGGCCCTACCCCCCGGAATATACAAAAGTTACACTTTTACACTCACAATTATACAATTGTATAATACATATATTATTACAAGATAATATATGTACACTGGGGAAGAGCCCCCACCCCAGCAGCCCGTGCCCTTGCTTGCTCCACAGTTAGCCCCACTATCCCGCCTCATCTGCCTCATTGAATACGAAGATGGGAGCCCCCTTGAGGGAAAACAAACACCAAGAAGGAAATCTGGGGATCTGGGCCTTTGTTTCCAGAACAGAGAGAACTGGGCTGGGCACAGAATCTCAGAGCATGGGGAAACAGGCCGCAGACCCCCAAACTACTGGACCATTGGAAGAGCATAAGCCAAATACTCGACTGCAGGACACCTCTAGGCCTGTGCTCCCCACCGTAAAATTCAGTGTCTCTTCTGAGCCGGCAAAGTGAGTCACAGCACCTGGACAGATCTGACCGACTGGGGGTAACAGGTGTGATGGCTGAACAACTCTCTAACAACAGCCAAGGGTGCTCTGTCAGTCCCCCTTCCCATGCCCATCTCCAGCAGGATCTGCCTCCATTCATGCCCTGCTCCTCTGGCTTGGCAGGAGTCCCCTAGGCAAGTTAGATATGGAGGAAATGCCAAATCACAGCCAGAGGAGGTTGTCTCCAAGCCCCATGTATCTCCATGCCCTGACTCCCACCAGGCTCCTTGTGCACCTGAAAGATGCTCTATGAGTTCATAAGGATGGCCATGAGCTCACCGCTTCCCCTGCCTCCCCCACTCCCCATATGGATGAATGTTACCCATCTTTAATCTTCCAGCCAACCTCAAATGTCACCTCCTCCACCTTCGAGTCCATTCGGAACCAACATCCCCGTAAGCTGAACATTTGGAATGTTCCAAACTTCTCTTTTGCCTCCTTCAGAGGAGTCTGACTCCCTTAGTCTGCACCCTCCCTTGTTCAACTATTCTCTCCACTGTTTATTTAGCAAAGTGCCTTTGTTGTTAAATTAATATGGCTAAGTGTCCATTTGATTTTCAAGAGATTAGGGCCTTGGTCACTCATCTGATTGGTTAACCTCACATCTTTTACAGTTAGTTTCTCTGAAAAAAAGCTTCAGTCCTTCTAACTATAATGTGAACTCATTTTCTCTTAACCCTATGTTCCCTACTCTTAAACCAAAGTGAATTAATTCAAAATAATCACAAGCTTTTATGTGGTCTATAGATCTTTGCCTTTAGGGCAAAACCTAAAGTTTGCTTGTTGTTTTTTTTTTTCCCCCATCATTCTTAGTCTAAGAGTACCAAACTGAGCATTCAAAATCCCAAGTCCCAGGCCAGGCACGATGGCTCATGCCTGTAATCCCAGCACTTTGGGAGGTGGAGGTGGGTGGATCACTTGAGGTCAGGAGTTCAAGACCAGCCTAGCCAACATGGTGAAACCCTGTCTCTACTAAAAATACAAAGATTAGCTGGGCGTGGTGGCAGGTGCCTGTAATCCCAGCTACTCAGGAAGCTAAGGCAAGAGAATCGCTTCAACCCGGGAGGCAGAGGTTGCAGTAAGCTGAGATTGTGCCACTGCACTCCAGTCTGAGTGACAAGAGTGAGACTCGGTCTCAAAAAAAAAAAAAAGCCCCAAATCCCACACGCCTGTTCTGTATGTTATTCCCAAATTACTTTTAAACTTTAAGGTATGTCTCACTTTCTCCAAGATGATAAAATATGCAGGGAAGGAAAACACCCAATCAGTCAAGCAGGGGAAGAACAAGACATAAACAAACTGAAAGTTAATGGCAGCAACATAAAATAATCCAGAGACAAAGTATCCCACAAACCAGAGAAACCTCAGGGGCACAACTGGAGAGAGCAAGCCAGAGGGGTCTCAGCACAGCTCACCTTCCACTTGTCCAATGGGAGAGCGCTACCCCATCAGAATGGTTAAAGTTGGACACCAGCACCTTCAAAATGTCCTGAATCTACAGGAGGTGAAAAGGTAAAAACAAAGGCAGGGGAAGAAAGATAGAAGTGGCTTAGAGAGAAGCAAGAAAGTCAGGAAAGGAAGAAGATGTGGGTCCAGGGAAATGAAATGTTGGAGAAGAGCAGAGATCAAAACCATGGCCTGTGCCATTCTTCCAAACGGCCACCTGCTGCCTTGACAGGGGCAGGAACAAATAGACGGAAAAGTCTCCTGAGAAATGCAGTCACAGAAGGGAGTCATCTGACCAATGCAGCTCTTAATACACTCAGTGGACCCCTCTCCTCAGGCCCAGGATGTGGGCGATGAATCTAGTAGAGCTCCAGACCTCAACCTCCATTTAAAAAACCAGACTTCTGAGTAAGGGTTAACTTGAACAAAGGGGGCTTCAGCTAAAAAACAAGTTTTAAAGACACTGATATTATCCAGTATCATCTTACAGAGGAGGAAACTGAGGCCCAGGAGACGAAGTGATTTTTCTGTGGTCACCAAGCAAGCTAGTGGCAAGTTAGATCTCCTCTTAATTCTAGTGCCTGGAGCTCTCCTCACCACACCCTGGGGCCCTTTCAGTGACTTCTAAAGGGACAGCCTGATGGCAAGTGGCTGTTCTCATTGGCCTGGCTTCCCCTTGAGCCTGGGGATGAGGAAAATCAAACAGCAACGACCTTTTACTGGGTGTTCTGGGTGTTTACAGCAGGCCATGTTCTAGGGATTAACATAAAAACAACAGCAGTAACAAATCACATTTAAACTTCACAAATGGAAGTCAAGCATCACCACTTCTATTTTACAGATGTGAAAAGAGAGGCCCAGAAAGCTCAAACAACTTGCCCTAAATCATATCCCTAGCATATGGAGAAGCAGGATTCAAGCCCAGAATTCTTAACCAGTACCTGGCAGTTCTTCCACAATCTTAACAACTACCCTCTACTGCCCCTTGGGCCCCCTGTGCCCAGGAGCCTGACCAGCCAAGACTCACATCTCCAGGTGAGTAGAACCCACCAGAAGTGGTTGTCTCAGGGTTACTGCTGTTTTTTTTCTTTTTTCTCTTCGCTCCTGCTGGAACACCAGGGCTGTTCCTCTGCTGAATAAGAGTGGGAAAGAAGAGCAGTAATACACATGAGAACAACAAAGCCTTACAGTCATATCCTCCTTTACAGTTTTTACAAAATACTTTTATACACCATCTGATTTAATGCCACCAACAACTGTACAAAGTGCTGTCACAATCACTTAGTGACTGAGAGGGCCTGATATCATGGCTTAAAAAATAAAAGGCAATACTGGACCTTAAACTCAGTCTTCTGACTCCAAGCTCTGGGGTTTTGCCACGAATCAGCAGCTGCCAGGGATCAAAACCAGAGGCAGAGGTAGAACAGTAAACATTAAGGAGGCAGGAACTGTACACTCTGTGGTTTGGAGTCATACATCCTCACACATCTGTTAGTGTTAAGAAGTGCACCAGTACCTCTCAAACTTTTATAGCAACGTGTCCTCATGGCAGAAGGCAGCCTTTCTCTTAAAGCTGGGAATTTATCAGAAAGAGAACAACTTAAGCCTCATTTCAGAGAGGTCTCATTTCAGAGAGGTTCTTAGAAACCTACATGACTGTCATCCCTAAGTACATTAATGTTTTTTCTCTTTCAAGAGAATCAAGGGAAACTGATGCTTCAGAAAGATGTCTCACATTTATCCTGTGGCACTCAAAGTACCCCAGGTTGAGATGATATGAGGAAGATTCAAGCTGTCAAGTTTAGTTTCTCAAGATCTATTCCACAGAAGATGAGCAGCTCTCACTCCAGAGACCACTGACTGAAGGGCAGTCTGGTCCCAGAACCATGGAGAATTAGAATATGAGGTGAAAAACTCAGAAAAAAATGTTAAAGTATCTCTGGAGAGTAGAAGTCTGGGAGAAAACTAAACCAGACCCATTCTCCCATTGCCACCCAGAGATACTGTTAATGTTTTGAGCTCATGGGGAAGTGTAGGTTTTCGCACTGTCAATGTCTATGTTAAGGGATTAAGGCAGCCTGAAAACTCTCACTTCCGTGTCCCATAGTCCCCATTCCCCTTCTGGCTGGAAATTTATGCTTCTAGCAGAGGGGCCAGAAATGGGGTGAGAACACTTAGGGGACTAGGTTGTAAGATCAAAGGCCGGTCTTGGAGCAGTAACGACAGTTCCTAGGGGGACTGTGACATCACTACATTCCACTCCTCCTGGGGACGCGGGAGCCACATCAGCATGATGCCTGAGTCACTGATTCACAGTCAGGGAGGGGGATGCAGGGCTAGGAACCAGGTACTTGGAGACACCAGCCCAAAGAGCCCAGGGAGGTCAGGATTGGGGCAGCAGGATGAGAGGCGGAGACTGCAGCAGGGAGCCCCAGATTTCACCAGCTCAAAGTTACCCAGGGTGACTGGTGAGGGCAGGGGCTTGGGCTGGGGGACCCAGGTCCTTGGAGACCCGAGCCCAAAGAACCTAGGGAGGTTGGGCTTTGGGCAGCGGGAGGTAAGGGCCGAGTATGGACCGGGGGGCCCCAGGAGTCACCCGCCCAAAGTCACCCTGTGGTGACTGGCGAGGGCAGGGCTTGGGCTGCTTGCTGAAGGGTCAGGTCTGACTGACAAGACTTTGGTGGGGGGAACCCAGAGGTGCCAGGGTTGGGAGGCCCAGCCTGGTGTGCCTCAGGAGTGGTATGGACTCTGGTAGTGGTCTTGCCATTGGAGGGGATTTGTGGCTGGGTTGGGGGACCACGACCTGGTGTGTTTTACCTTTTTCTTGGCTGCAGCCAATTTGCTCTGTCGAGTTTCTTCAGCCATCATGAGGTGGGAAGGGAGGCAGGGTTGGTGCCACATCAGCAAAATCCCAGCAATGACTGCCAAATGCCTCCAGTCACCTACCAGGCATCTGTGTGACTGAGCCAGAGGAGGCGTAACCAGGGCCCCACTAGAATGCAGAATAGGGGTGTGGCCTTAATGATCCAAGCCCATTGGTCAATGAGAAAGATGAAAGCAAAAGGAGGCGTGGCCAGGCAGCAGCATGTCCAGAGGGATCTGTGGTATCACAAGGAAAGCTGACCATGAAACCGCTGTCCCCACCCACTCTGGGAGGGGGAAGGACCAGCTTTTGCTTTAAAAGCTTTAAAACTTTAAAAAATGTATGTGTGTATGCTTTATATATATGTGTGTCTGTGTGTGTGTATGTGGTCCTCCAGAGCTGTCTTTATTATCCAGCTTCTATGCAAGGTCTATGAGTTTGGTCTATATTTTTCACCTTCAAATGGAGTACAAGAATTACCAGTACTAGCTCAATTGAGATACAAATTCTATAAAATTGAAAAATCCATAGCATGCTTGATGATTAATGAAGCAGACTATATTGTTCAATATTCCAATAAGATAAAATAATCACAATGATTTCCCTTTTTTGGAAAAGTATTTCTCTTATTTTCCTACATTATTGTTAAGATTGTTTTTTAAACAAGAAACGTATCTAATATCTTTAAAAACACAAAGCTTTTGGGTCTAGTGCAGTGGCTCACACCTGTAATCCCAGCACTTTGGGAGGCCAAGGTGGGTGAATCACCTGAGGTCAGGAGTTCAGGACCAGCCTGGCCAACATGGTGAAACCCTGTCTCTACTAAAAATACAAAAACTAGCCAGGTGTGGTGATGGGTGCCTGTAATCCCAGTCACTCAGGAGGCTGAGGCAGGAGAATTACTTGAACCTGGGAGGCGGAGGTTGCAGTGAGCCAAGATCATGCCACTGAACTCCAGTCTGGGTGACAGAGCAAGACTCCATCTCAAAAAATAAAATAAAATAAAATAAAATAAAATAAAATAAAATAAAATAAAATAAAACCACAAAGGTTTCAATTTAATAAGGACTCGAAGTTCTTTACCGGTTTAAAACAAATACAAGGCCCATTTTTCGAGAATCACCTGGCCTTTCTAAGCCTTGCAAATGATACTGAATTTCTCACTTGATACTTGGCTATTATTTGGAATCATGAAAACCAAGAATTGTGTTATGTCACAGTGTATTGCTTGTTACCTGAATTCCAGAGTANAAAATAAAATAAAATAAAATAAAATAAAATAAAATAAAATAAAATAAAACCACAAAGGTTTCAATTTAATAAGGACTCGAAGTTCTTTACCGGTTTAAAACAAATACAAGGCCCATTTTCGAGAATCACCTGGCCTTTCTAAGCCTTGCAAATGATACTGAATTTCTCACTTGATACTTGGCTATTATTTGGAATCATGAAAACCAAGAATTGTGTTATGTCACAGTGTATTGCTTGTTACCTGAATTCCAGAGTAGGCTGGGATCAAGGGTTGAATCTTTCATCATTTGCTCCATAACCTGTGTGCTTCTTATCCCAGACCAAACTAAGCTTTTTTCTGGAGTTCTACAATTTACAGTTAGTAGACAAGAGTGGCACTCAAAGGTGTAGTCTCTGGATTAGCAGCACCAGCAGCACCTGAGAACTTTTTATAAGTACAAATTCTCAGACCCCACCCTGGACCTGATGAATCAGAAACTCCGGAGTAGTGCTCAGATATCTGTGCTGCAGTAATCCCTCCAGGTGTTTAGGACCTCTGGCATACAGCAGATAGCAAAATTGTGTTTCCTTCTGTAGGTCCAAAGCCAGGGATACTATATGTTCTGTCTTGATATGAAACAATGACATGCAATTAGAAGACATAAATTTCCTTCCTACTCCCACCCTCCACCCAATGTGTTTTATTTTTATAAGTTAAATAAGAAAACAAGTGACAATCAGAGATTTAGTCTAAAAAGTATATTTACAAGTATCAGTTCTCATCCAGCCTCATCTCATACTGTAGCAGGACGAGCCGCAGACAAAACTCCTCGGACACTGAGTTAAAGAAGGAAGAGGTTTTTTCGGCCAGGAGCATCAGCAAGACTCCTGTCTCAAGAGCCAAGTCCCCGAGTGAGCAATTCCTGTCCCTTTTAAGGGCTCACAACTCTAAGGGGGTGCATGTGAGAGGTTTGTGATCGATTGAGCAAGCAGGGGGTACATGACTGGGGGCTGAAGGCACCGGTAATTAGATCAGAACAAAACAAGATAGGGATTTTCACAGTGCATTTCTATACAATGTCTGTAATCTACAGATAACAGAACCAATTAGGTCAGGAGTCCATCTTTAACTACCAGGCCCAGGGAGCGGCGCCAGGATGTCTGCCTGTGGATTTCATTTCTGCCTTTTAGTTTTTACTTCTTCTTTCTTTGGAGACAGAAATTGGGCATAAGACAATATGAGGGGTGGTCTCCTCCCTTAATACAATACCATTTACATTCTCTTACATCTAAAGTTTTAGAAAAGGATCTTCAGGCACGCTAGGAGTTCTATAACAAAACACCAAGTAGATCAGAATGTCCAAACTTACTAGAGAAGAAAAGTGAAATCATTGGCTATATTTTCAAATTGCATTCAACAGGAAATTTAAGTTTTGAATTTTTTTCATCTTCATGCTTCCAAGTTAATAGAATTAAACTAGAATAGTCCATTCTTTCAAAGCCTCTAGCCAGGTGAAGTTTTACTGTATTACTTCTTGCTTTCAATGGATATAAAGCAGAGTCCTGGCAGGCACATTTTGTATACCTGCAAAGACACAGAACTAAACAGTTCCATCGGTTCCATATTAAAACTAAAGTCCTGTAAACCTTGGATGGTGAGTGTAATACTTCAGCACTAGCACCGAAGCCTCAAATATGAAAAGATATGAAGAACACCACTAGCAAATAAAAGTGAGCTCTCGGCTGGGAGCAGTAGTTCATGCCTGTAATCCCAGTACTTTGGCAAGCGAAGGTGGGAGGATTACTTGAAGTCAGGAGTTCAGGACCAGCTTGGGCAGCATAGCAAATTCACATCTTATAAAAAAAATTAAAAATTAGCTGGGCATGGTGGCACGCACTGTAGTCCTAGCTACTTGGAAGGCTGAGGTAGGAAAATCACTTGAGCTCAGGAGTTCCAGACTGCGGTAGCTATGATCATGCACTCCAGCCTGGGTGACAGAGCAAGACCGAGATGATTACAGTCTGCCCTGCTCCAGTTTACATTAAAATCGCTAAGTTAAAATACTTTCAATCAGCAGGATAAAAATTAAGTGAAATGTGACTTGAGAGCTTTGTTAGAAAGTAGGCAATAGAGAAACAGGCGCTTCCCACAACAATAAAATGGTCAATAAACATATTAAAAAGGTTCAAAAGGACTAGAAACCAAAGAAATGTAACAAAAACAATGAGATTTTCTGATTAAAGACCAGCAAGGAGGACAAATGGAAGGGAGAAACTGGAGCTCTGTCCCTGTTGGTGGGAGTAGAAACTGAACCAATTTTCCTGCAGGATAATTTGAAAATTTCTATTAAAAACCCTAAAATTGTTTTATGCTATCTTCCTCCAGAAATTCTACTTCTATAAATTCAGTCCAAAAATGCTTGCTTGAGTCAATTAAAATGTACATATAAGAAAATTTACCACTGGGGAGGCAATGATTAACTTATTATACATCCAACTATTATAATGATGATGCTAAGGATATATTTACTGCCATAGAAATGTGCCCAAAACATAGTAAGTGACAAAAGACTATATATTATGATTCTACTTTTAAAATGTTTATATGCTTAAAAGTATAAAAGCAACAAACCAGAATGTTTTGAGTGTCAGCATTAAAGATTTTCTTTATATTTTATCTTCCAAATTATTACAAAAAGAATGTGATTTTCTTTATAATCTGGAAGTATTATTTTCATTTATTTATATTTCGATTGCTTTTCTTTTCCTTATTTTTCTTATTTTTTCTTATGTATCACATCTAGTCTAGAGAGCTTGAATCCCTGACTCTTGAGGTAAATCAGCCCATTTCTGTCTCTCTGAATTTGCCTCTCGTGGACATTTCTTTTTTTTTTTTTTTTTTTTTTTTTAAGCATTCTGTTTTATTTCTTTCTTTTATTATTATTATACTTTAAGTTCTAGGGTACATGTGCATAACGTGCAGGTTTGTTACATATGTACACCTGTGCCATGTTGGTGTGTTGCACCCATCAACTCGTCAGCACCCATCAACTCGTCATTTATATCAGGTATAACTCCCAATGCAATCCCTCCCCCCTCCCCCCTCCCCAGACATTTCAAATCAATGGAATTATACAATATGCAGTCTCGTGTCTGGCTTTTCTACTTAGCTAATGTTTTCGAGGTTGGTCCATGACATATAAAATGTTTTGGTAGTTTGTTGCTTTCATTACTGAGTAGAAGCCCATTGATGGATATACCACATTTTGTCAGCAGAGAGCCTTTTAAATCTGGATTCCAGCTTCCTGTGGTCTAAATGAAACCCTTTGAACACAGGACTTACAAGGGAAGCTGCTGTGCTTGTCACAATAACTGCTTATCAGAACCAGCTTTGTCATCACAAGCCTGAACTGCTGCAGAAATTTTTTATCATTTTGCAGCTTCTTTTTTACAAGCAACTTTTGTACTACTACAGGTATGGACTTTTGAAGCATCTGATACATCCATTTAATAAGTATTAGCATGTGTCTGAGTGGACATGAAAGTGAACCCATCCATGCTACATTGTATATTTTTTCCTTCCCCAGGCTGGACCAGGGAGCCTCTCAACTTTCTAGAGTATCCTGTCTCCATGGACAAAGCCGAATGGTATTAAAGATTCCGCTGCCTTTGTTAGGCAGATTTGGAGGCGAGGCCCAACAGCAAGGGTAGAGGGGCAAAAGAGAGTGGAACCTGTGGAACAGGAAGCCTCCCAGGTGGGCGCATGGCTCCCAGCTGTTGAGGAAGTTGTGGGTGGTGAAGTGCTGATGCTGTCTGAGGCAGCTAGCACCTCCATTGAGCACAAAGGATCTTGACTTTGGACTCTTACCCTTGTTTCACAAGGGTTTAAAAGCTGTTTTTGCTTTTGTTATTTTCCTAAATAATCATTACCTGGTAGTTTGTAACTCATCTTCCTTTGGGAGAGGACAGGGCTTTAAAACTGAAGAACATAATTTTCATTAAAATATCAAAAATGGAAAAAAGTGACTTTGTAAACAATTTGCTATACACACCAAATGGCAGCAGTTGAGAATCTCAGTAAAATGTTAAATGAATTTGCTGCTTTTAGAGAAATAAAGGAAAAAAAAATTAGAAGAAATAAAGACAAAAATGCATTTGCTGGCAGTGGTACCCTTTTGCCTAAGGTTGGGTCACTGTGTCATCAGACTGTGGTGGGGGTATGTGTGGTGTATATGCGTGAAACTTTTCATCTCAGGAGGGATCATAATCTTAGTTGCAGTTTTTCTTCCCAATAGGGTTAAAATGTAGTAAAACATGGGCTTGGAAGTGACAGACCTGAGTGACTCAGCACAGCTTAAAAAAAATCCAATAAAACTAACTTTTTATAATCGTGAGGTTGGTTTTTGAAACAATAGATACAATTACTTACTCTCAGCATCTGGTTACCATTTTGAATCAGTAATACATACTGTCTCCACTTTTTTTTTTTAATGGAAACAAAGTTTTCATCCAGAAAACCCCAAAACAGTGACTTTGTTTTTGTTTTTGTTTATTTAAGACAGGGTCTCACTCTGTCGCCTAGGCTGGAGAGGAGTGGTGGATCTCAGCTCACTGCAGCCTCGACCTCCCACCTCAGCCTCCTGAGTAGCTAGGACCACAGGTGCCATTGCGCCTGGCTAATTTATTGTATTTTTTTTTTGTACAAATGGGGTTTTGCCATGTTGCCCAGACTGGTCTCAAACTTCTAGGCTCAAGCGGTTCACTCCTTTTGGCCTCCCAAAGTGCTGGGACTACTGTGCCCAGCCTGCAGTGACTTTAAAACACAAGTTCAGGCCGGGTGCCATGCCTCACGCCTGTAATCCCAGCACTTTGGGAGGCCTAGGCGGGCAAATCATGTTAGGAGATGGAGACCATCCTAACACACGTTGAAACCCTGTCTCTACTGAAGATATAAAATAATTAGCTGCTAGGCGTGGTGGCGGGTGCCTGTAGTCCCAGCTACTCAGGAGGCTGAGGCAGGAGAATGGCATGAACCCAGGAGGCAGAGCTTGCAGTGAGCTGAGATTGTGCCACTGCACTCCAGCCTGGGCTACAGAGTGAGACTCCGTCTCAAAATAAAAAAAAAAAAAAAAAAAAAAGGAAAGATTACTTGGGAAGAAATAACTTAAAAAGAATTGATTATGATTTTCCTTCTTTGATTTTACAGAAAACGGAAGTACTTCAAAATCAAGTTATTGGACATCTACAAAAGGCCAGGTTTTACGTAAGAAGAAGAAAAAGGTTTTAGGTGCTCCTGACACTCCTGGGAAGACTGTGGATACCCAGGGCCCCACGCCGGTTTGTACATGAACATTTTTGGGGAGATGAAAATCTGAAGTGGCTGAAATGAATGATGATAATGAAGAAAATGAAATACTTTTCAAACAGCCCATATCCTGTGTAAAAGAAGAAATACAAAGGACTCAAACACACATTCACAGAAAAAAAGACAAAGGAAAAGCAATCAGTGGTTTTCAATATATTATATATAAGATTTCTTCTGAAAAATACAACATTTTGATAAACAATACAAAAAATTAGCTGGGCGTGGTGGCTCATGCCTGGAGTCCCAGCTACTCGGGAGGCTGAAGTGGGAGGATCACCTGAGCCCAGGAAGTTAAGGAAGCAGTGAACCGTGATTGCACCACGGCACTCCAGCCAAGTCAAGTCATTACATTTACTTTAACCTATTCTAGGCTGGGTTAAGAGGGATTTGTATTAAGAATACAATAGGCAATCTCACAGACATCTAAGTACAGAACTCAAAATATGACCACAGCATGGAAGGACTGGGCTGGGAGGTTCTTTTTCTCTCCTGCGTCCCTTCACTCTGGATTTCTGCTCCAGGCTTGTGCCTTGCTCTGCAGATGGTCCAGGCTTCTCCAGCCTCTGAGGCTTTGACTTGCCCTGGTGGTACCCCTGGTCCCAGTGTTACTGGATCTTTCCATACAGATGCTTCTCTGCAAAAAATCTATCAAACACCGTCTGTGTCATTTCTGATTAGCAGGATAGAGAATCTGATCTGTCTAGCAGTGGGGGTGGGAGTTCCCTAGTTGTCCCTGGATTTGCAGTGCTGCCCTTTCGAAAGACTTGAGGAGGGGCCAGATATCCAAAAAGAGGGTGTGGGTGGGGAATCACGAATACAGTCTACTTCAACAAGAAAGCATAAAGTAGAGGTGTTGGCTCACGCCTGTAATCCCAGCACTTTGGGAGGCTGAGGCAGGTGGATCACTTGAGCTCAGGAGTTCGAGACCAGACTGGCCAACATGGCAAAACCCCATCTCTACTAAAAATACAAAAAATTAGCGGGGTGTGGTGGCACATGCCTGTAGTCCCAGCTACTTAAGAGGTTGAAGTGGGAGGATTGCTTGAGCCCAGGAAGTCGAGACTGCAGTGAGCTGAGATCACAATGCCACTGCACTCTGGCCTGGGCAACAGAGCAAGACCCTTTCTCAAAAAAAAAAAAAAAAA
>NW_016820436.1:0-9182 GCF_001698545.2 Rhinopithecus bieti | reverse complement strand
AAAAAAAAAAAAAAAAAAAAAAAAAAAGGTTTAAAGTAGAAGCATCTATAATCTATATGCATGATTGAAGTCCTGCTTCCCATATATATTTCTCACCTTGCCTTTTTTTCGTTTAAAACACTGTATCTTAAGATTTCCCTGTGTTATCAATTACTCATAAGCATTATTTTAATGGTGGTATCAGAATCCATTATCTGGACTCATTGTCATTTATCCATCTGCAGTTGCTGGAGAAACTGCCCTTTCTGCCACACTCGGTCACCCTTCAGACCTTGCTCTGTGTCCAGTTATCTACTAATACACATACTGGTCATTTAGGACTTAAAGTTAAGAATAAATAGTTATAGTTCCTAAAATGTCAAAAAGAATGTATCTTCCTAAAAATAGAATGGCTTGGTGGTTATGATAATTTTAAAGTAAAATAGACAATTGTTATTGAAATTAACATTTTGCTTTCTTCTTGTATCTATTTTCTCTGTCATTTTCATGGATAAAGTTTCATTTGGAAGGATTTTTATTTCAGAATAGAAATAGCATATGACATGAGAATGGGAACTCTGGAAGGTTCAACTTTCTAGTCAGTAGTTCCCTAAAACTGTCACAAAAGCTACTCATAATCAATTACGATTGGTCTGTATTGAAAGTGCGTTAACATTACGTACAACTTAAGCACTATACTTTCTATCAGATATAGAAAAATAGGTGGTATGTTTGGAAAAGTATTGGGCTAGGAGTCAGGAAGCTTGACTATTAGTCCCAATCCTGCTTCTTCAGCTGAGCACCCCTAGGCAATAATTCAGCAGCTATATCTTAAATACCTAATCAGTTTCAGGCTTTGTGGTTGGGCTGGGAATATAGACAGTCATGCATTCGTGATTCTCCAAGGCTCCCTTCCTCGCCCAGCTCACAGTGAGCTTTCGTATGCATTGTGTAAATTTGTTTTCTAACAGGCCCCAACTCCCTCCCTAACCTGCTTCCCAGGGCAGTTGTGAGGATCAAATGAGAGAGAATATGTGTGAAAGCAAATTGTAAATGATTTTAAAATGCAATAAAATATGACCCACGGAAAATTATTTAAAGATCCTTAGAATTTTAAATAAACGGTACATTAACCTGAGTTCTCTATCGTTTTATTTTAAATAGATATGTAAGTTTTACAGTGGACCACTGATATGGTTGAAAATCTTGGCTTGATTATCCTCCAAGAAAATGATACAGTAGTTTGTGTGATTAATTTTCTAAAATTGCCAGCCAAAAAAAACAACAACAACAACAAAAAACTTTTTTGAGTTGAGTGACTGGATCAGTGAAAGGAACGTTGACTGTATAATGGAGAAATGTTTTCTGTGTTCACTAACAGCTTGCCTTTGTTTGATTCCAGCTGCAGCATATCGTGAGTGATGAGATCTGTGTGCAGGTGACTGACCTTTACCTGGCAGAAAATAATAAAGGGGTCACCGGAGGCCAGCCAAACACACAGAACTCAAGGAGCCTCCTGGAGTCAACGTATCAGCAGAAAGCCGAGCAGCTAATGTCAGATGAGAAATGCTTTAAGGTGAGAGTTGCTCATGTCGTCAAAGACCTTGCTGGGGACAATGTCAGTAGTCAGGATTCTCTGAACTGGAAGTTAAAGCCAGGGTACTCTGACCCCGTGATTCTACTCCGGGAACGTTTTAGAGTTCCTAATTAGTTCACCAGAGAAATACAAAGTGGAAGTAACTGTTTTCCTGAACAATCTACTTTGTTTCTTCCTTGCCTTTAAAAAACAAAACACAAACTAGTGATAGATGATTTTTTGCAATTTTCTATTCTTTTCTCTGCATATTTTCATAGTATGCTTTGTAAATATTGTTAGAAAATGTTGGTACTTGAAATCCATGGTCATGGTCATTATAGAAAAGAAAACGTAGGCCTGGCACACATGGTTCACGCTTGTAATCCCAGCACTCTGGGAGGCCGAGGTGGGTGGATCGCTTGAGACCAGCTTGGGTAACATGGCAAAACCCCATCTCTGCAAAACATACAAGAATACAAAATTAGCCAGATCTGGTGGCGTGCACCTGTAGTCCCAGCTACTCAGGAGAATGAGGTAGAAGGATTGCTTGAGTCTGGGAGGTTGAGGTTGCAGTGAGCCCTGATTGTATCACTGCACCCCAGTCTGGGTGACGGAGCAAGACTTTGTCTCCAAAAAATAAAAAGGAAAAAAAAAAAAAAAAAAGCAGATAACCAAAAAAAGTCATCTTAGAATTCTTTCCTGAAATTATAACTGATGACATTTCTAAACTTCTCTCTGCTTGAGTAGACATTTTGAAAGAGTTTATACTGGACAAAACAGTCTTTATTTTTTTTGAGACAGAGTCACACTCTGTTGCCCAGGCTGGAGTGCAGTGGCGTGATCTTGGCTCACTGCAACCTCTGCCTCCTGGGTTCAAGCAATTCTTGTGCATCAGCCACCCAGTAGCTGGGATTACAGTCATGTACCACCATGCCCAGCTAATTTTTCTATTTTTACTAGATATGTGGTTTCACTATGTTGGCCAGGCTGGTCTCAAACTCCTGGCCTCAAGTGATCCGCCCACCTCAGCCTCCCCAAGTGCTGGGATTACAGGTTTGAGCCACTGCGTCTCACCCGAAATGGTCTTTAATGTATTTTTGCTCAATTAGCCACACTTCTGGGTCTTTAATGTCTTTTATTTGGGTATTTGACAGTCACTTTATAGAGAATTAATGTCTGTATTGCTGGACATTTAGGTTGCTTCCAATTTTTCACCATTATAATGGATAATTATAAAAGCAAATAGTTGGAAACAACCTAGACGTCCAACCCACTACGGGAATTGGTTAATGACATCCTGTTATGAATACTGGAGACATATTTTGCAGTTCTTAAAAATAAATCATAGAGGCCGGGCGTGGTGGCTCACACCTGTAATCCCAGCACTTTGGGAGGCCAAACTGGGTGGATCATGAGGTCAGGAGATACAGACCATCCTGGCTAACATGGTGAAACCCCATCTCTACTAAGAAATACAAAAAAATTAGCCAGGTGAGGTGGCGGGCGCCTGTAGTCCCAGCTACTCAGAAGGCTGAGGCGGGAGAATGGCATGAACCTGGGAGGTGGCACTTGCAGTGAGCTGAGATCGAGCCACTGCACTCCAGCCTGGGTGACAGAGCAAGACTCTCTCTCTCAAAAAAATAAAAAATAAAAATAAAAAAATAAAAATCATAAATTATGAAAATACAGGGTCTGCCCCCTCCAAATCTGTTTTGGAAATAACTGTATTTGTGTGTATATATTATGTTATTGTCAGGTTGTAAGCTTTACTAGCAGAGAGGAATTTTGAAAGCGTTAAAATAACACTGAGTTACATCCAGCTTCTGGCTCTGGGTGTTATTGACTAGTAGTGTGCCTTGAGAAATCAGAACTCTCTGAATTTCAGTTTTCTGTCTGTATAAAATGAAGAAGGTTGAAATAAAAAAATTCTCAAGTTTCCTTTCAGGCTCTGATCTCCTCCATGTGATTCTGATAGTTACCTTGTCTGCAGGAAGCCCTTAGGGTAAGGGCACTGAGAATCTCAGGGTTCTGAAAAGGGAGATCCATGTGCCATCGCCATTGATAGCTGTTTTGTGCAAAACATGGTTTGCTTGCCTCTATTGGTGTGTTGCTTTTAAGTATGGATTTTTTTTAATCCCACAAACAATATTAGCAGAAATCAAAATTTCAAGAACTTCATGTAAATTGGTGGCATTTATAACAACACTTTTTTGTTTTGTTTTGTTTTTGAGCCAGGGTCTCACTCTGTCGCCCAGGCTGGAGTGCAGTGGTACCAACATGGCTCACTGCACCCTCCGCCTCCCAGGCTCAAGCAATCCTCCTCCTTTAGTCTCCGAGTAGCTGGGACCATAGGTGTGACCCACTACACCTGGCTAACTTTTGTATGTTTAGTACAGATGGGGTATTGCCATGTTGCCCCAGGCTGGTTTCAAACTCCTGGACTGAAATGATCCACCTGTCTTAGCTTCCCCAAAGTGCTGGGATTTCAGTCATGAACCATCACACCTGGTCCAACACTTCTTAATATATTTTTGTTTTCTTGTTCCTTATTCTAAAGCATATTTAGATTTCTTGTGTAGTCTTTCTTCTTTCATTTTTCTTTTTTCTTTTTTTTTGAAACAGAGTCTCACTCTGTCATCCAGGCTAGAGTGCAATGGCATGATCTCGTCACTGCAACTTCTGCCTCCTAGGTTCATGCAATTCTCGTGCCTCAGCCTCCTGAGTAGCTGGAGTTACAGCCGTGCACCACTGCACCCAGCTAATTTTCTGTATTTTTAGTAGAGACAGGGTTTCATCATGTTGCCAAGGCTGGTCTCAAACTTCTGAGCTCAGGCAATCCACCTGGCTCAGTCCCCCAAAGTGCTGGGATTACAGGTGTGAGCCATGGTGCCCACCCATTTGTTTAGTCTTTGTTGCAGTATAAATGCAATCATTGGTTTTTGTTGTGTTTAATATTTTCTATTTAACTTTGGTATGAAAAGTTTCCTTTGTTGACCTTTTTTGTTTATTTTTTTGGTACGCAGTTTCACTCTCGTCACCTAGGCTGGAGTCTAATGGCGAGATCTCAGCTCACTCTAACCTCTGCTTCCCAGGTTCAAGCGATTCTCCTGCCTCAGCCTCCCGGGTAGCTGGGATTACAGGTGTGCACTATCACACCCAGCTAATTTTTGTATTTTTTTTTTTGGTAGAGATGGGGTTTCACCATGTTTGCTAGGCTGGTCTCGAACTCCTGACCTCAGCTGATCCACCTGCCTTGGCTGCCAAAGTGCTGGAATTACAGGAGTGAGCCACTGCGTCCAGCACCCCCTCCTTCTTTTAAAAACACTGTTAACTTGTTTTCATCTTTGCACTGCATCCTGGAAGTGGGATTTTCTTTCTTTTTTTTCAGCCGCCCAGGCTGGAGTGCAGTGGTGCGATCTCGGCTCACTACAAGCTCTGCCTCCCAGGTTCACGCCATTCTCCTCCCTCAGCCTCCTGAGTAGCTGGGACTACAGGTGCCCGCCACCACGACCAGCTAATTTTTTGTTTTTAGTAGAGGCAGGGTTTCACCGTGTTAGCCAGGATGTAGAAGTAGGATTTTTCAATGGACAGAGCACTGACATTTTGTGGTTCTGGCTACATGTGCCGTATTTCTTTCTGACAAACAAAATATTTGTTTTGTAAAACATTCTAACTCGCATTGATTATTATTTTAGCGAATTCCAGAAGTTTGAAACATGATCACAGCTGTAATCCCAGCACTTTAGGAGGTGGAGGAGGGTGGATCACCTGAGGTCAGGAGCTCGAGACCAACCTGGCTAACACGGTGAAACCCCATTTCTACTAAAAATACAAAAATTAGCCAGGCGTGGTGGCACATGCCTGTAATCCCAGTTACTCAGGAGGCTAAGATAGGAGAATTGCTTGAACCCAGGAAGCAGGGGTTGCAGTGAGCTGAGACCACCATGCCACTGCACTCCAGCCTGGCTGACAGAGTGAGACTCCGTCTCAAAAAAAAAAAAAGAAAAGAAAAGAAAAGAAATACCATCTTACAGCCATCACAATGGCCACTGTTAAAAACAACATATACCGGTGAGGGTGTGGAGGAAAAGGAACATTTTACATTGTTGGTGGGAGTGTAAATTAGTTCAGCCATTTTGGAAGACAGTGTGGTGATTCCTCAAAGACCTAGCGGCAGAAATATCATTTGACCCCACAATCCCATTACTGGGTATATACCCAAAGGAATATAAAATATATATTATAAAGATACATGCACACCATGTCGATTGCAGCACTAGTCACAATAGCAAAGACATGGAATCAACCCAAATGCCCATCAGTGATAGGCTGGATTAAGAAAATGTGGTACATATACACCATGGAATACCATGCAGCCATATAAAGGAATGAGATCATGTCCTTTGCAGGGACATGGATGGAGCTCGAAGCCATTATCCTTAGCAAACTAACACAGGAACAGAAAACCAAACACCCCACGTTCTCACTTATACATCAGAGCTGAATGATGAGAACACAAGGACACAGTGGGGAGGGAACAACACACACTGTTGGACAGTGTGGGGGTGGGATGAGGAAGAAGATCGGGAAGAATAGCTAATGCACGCTGGGCTTAATACCCAGGTGATGGGCAGATAGGTGCAGCAAACCACCATGGCACACATTTACCTATGTAACAAACCTGCACATCCTGCACATGTTCCCCAGAGCTTAAAATAAAAGTTGGAAATCAAAATAAAGTACCATTTAAAAATAAAGATGAAAATAGATAAATGTGTCAGAATAATTGGTATCAATTGTTTAATTATAAGTGGCATATAACCAAGCATTAGTAGAATTGGTTTTGTTGATTAGATCTCCTTTGAGTAAAATGATTAAAAACAACATTTTTTTAAACCTGAAAATCTGAGGATAGATTTTGGGCTGTGATAACACCCCAATCCATTGCCCCACAATGACTTTCTAGAACTTTTTATTGGGCCCCTTTGGCATCTAATTGTAAATTCCCAACCTGAGATGAGGTTGAAATTAAAGCACCCATATCACTCATATATGTGTAATAAGTATATCATATATACATATATGGATACATTATACATACAGTATATTACATATGTACTGTATATAATATGTGTATATTGTATGTGTAATATATACACATAAAATAAAAATTTTGTGAAGAATGCTTGATGTAATCATGTTATCTAGGTGTTCTCCACTACACTTCTGGAGGACCGTCCTTGGGTAGCGTGGTGGATGTTATTTACTTAGAAATAAAGAATTCTATAGTCGTATTTGGAAGGGTTATTCATCAGGGTTCTTTGGTTTACAAATGGCTGAATCCAGCTCAAAATGCCTTAAGCTTAAAGATTTATGTAACTACAAGACCCAGGGGTCCCTCTGGAGCAGCCCAATTCAGAGGCACAAACCAGGTCATCCAAACCTAGCCCTAGTCATTTTCGTGGTTCTGTTTCCTTTATTACTTTCTTCGAATACTGTGTTCTTTCATGACCCTCTACCCTCTGCCTAGATTCACCTTCCCTTCCTGCCTGGCAAATTCCTATTTACCCTTTAAAGCCCAGGTCAAATACTACCACTGCTTCATAGATTTTGCTGACTGTCAGCCCTGTCTTAGTCTGTTTTTGCTGCTATAACAAAATGCTTAGAACTGGGCAATTAATATACAATCGAAATTGATTTCTCACACTTCTGGAGGCTGAAAAGTCCAAGATAAGGTGCCTGCAGATTTGGTGTCTGGTGAGGTATCACTCCTTTTAAAATGGCGCTTTGCATGCCTGTAGTCCTGGCTACTCTGGAGGCTAAGGCAGGAGAATTGCTTGAACCCGGGAGGTGGAGGTCGCGGTGAGCCGAGATCGCACCACTGCACTCCAGCCTGGGCAACAGAATGAGACTCTGTCTCAAAAACAGACAAACAAACAAACAATCCACAATGGTGCCTTGTTGTTCCATCCTCTGGAGGGGACAAAGGCTGTGTCTCTTGTGGTGGGGAGGTAGAAGTGGGAGGCAGTACTCTGAAGCCTCTGTATAAGAAGGTGAATCCCATTCATAGGGCAGAGTCCTCATGGCCTAATCACCTTGTCCTACCTCTTAATACCATCACCTGGAAAATTAAGTTCTGACATGTAAATTCTGGAGGGACATCTACATTCAAACCATATCAGGCTCCATGCAAAAATAATTGCTCTCCTGAGGGCATCCCTAAAGCCAATTGTTCATACTCTAGTACAACACTAATTGAGTTATATTAGAGGCTTCCATTTGTTTATTTTGTTTTGTCTTCTAATCACATGTGTAGAGAGATGGAGGGCTCCCCAAATCTGTGCTTCTCCTCTTTATTCTGGCCACATTTGTGTCGATTACATTTTCCCAGCCCCCTTGCAGTTAGGTAAGGCCATGGAATTGAGTTCGTGTCCCACCAAATTGTAGGCCATTTTCAGAGTAGGCCCCCCAAACCTCCCACACAATTGTCCACACTGTCTCTCTCCTTTGACCTGTGGTCAGGTGTGGAGAATCTGGGCGAGCACCTTCCATCCTAGAAGATGGTAGCGTCACTATGTGCAGGGATACTGAATCCCTGAGTGACTGCAACGTTTCACTTAGCCCACATTGAGGTATCCTATGAGTGAGAAGTCAATCTTTATTATGCCATAATACTATATTTATCACATCAAGACACCTTTTAATTATTAATGTCTATTGTGTAACAAGCCATATCAAAATTTCGTGGCTTCAAACAACCATTTTTAAACACATGCAATTCTGCATATAGGCTGGGCTTAGCTGGGTAGTTCCTCTGTGGGTCTTGCTGCTGCTGGTTAATCATCAGCTGGTGGGTTGGCTGGGGACTGGGTCCAGTTGGGACACTGGAACACTGGCCTCCTAAACTCAATTTTGTAGAATTCAAATCTGCTTCTCTGTAATTTATACCCACCAGATTCCACTGAAACCCAGTCTGATTCCCCTTCTCTCTGACTGCCCTTAGATATCTGGTGAGTTTTCAAGGGAATTTTCCACTCCCTGAACATTTCTACTTTCTTCAACGTATCGTGTTTCCTTGAAACTTTCTAACAATGAGCAAAAAAAATAGTCCAGTAAAATGCCCGAACCACCTCAAAATACCAAAGACAACCCTCCTCTCTTTTCTATATTTGCCCTCCGGGCTAGTTCAGAGCCCAGGAGCAAGATGGCAGATGGGCAGGTGTGGGTTGTTTTTCTGTGGGGATGACAGCGTGTCATCTCAAGACCACCTGTTTCTGTAACAACCATGAGCGTGACCGTCTCTGTGTCACATGTGCTCACGTGTCCCAAGAGCTTGGAGGTACAGCTCCAGGATCCACAGCAACCCTGTGCAGGGCTCTTGTTCCAAATGGTTCCCACTCTGTAGAGTTGCTCCCACACCTCCTTCAGCCCTTTGTTCATGGATCTCCATTTCTTCTTTCCTTCTCTCTCTTCCCCTCTCATTCTTCTTCTTCTTCTTTTTTTTTAATGACTGAGGCTCTTTCTTTCCTTAGCTCCTCTCCTAAGTATTCAGAATAAATCTGAAACTCAGATGAATCCCTTGATCATCCCAAGGAAGAGTGGTTAACAGATGCAAGTTGTTTTATGC
>NW_016820435.1:0-1024 GCF_001698545.2 Rhinopithecus bieti | reverse complement strand
TGAAAATTTCTAGTCTAACACTTTATTGACTTGAGAAAAACTTTTAATAGCCTGCTGCCTCCATTTCTCAATCACAAAACATATTAGTAAAACAAACGTTTCATTCTCAAACCAACAGAAGATGATATAATAGATGTAAAATCCATGGGTCTTTTCATAAATCTAGTTTTGTATGAAGCACTAATAACGAGTGATAAAATAAAAAAAGATATCTCCTAAATTAGGTCATGAATGTCTATTATTATCCCTTTATGAAAGAATGAAAATATTTCTTGGAAGAAACAATACTAAGGTATCCAACCCAATAGCTATTCGAATTGCATAAATGAAATACTATCTCAGCTCCTGAGTGAGTATCAGTTGAACCACACAGGTTCCTGTCATTTTCTTCCTTGTAACATCTTGCACAGCCCTGATGAAATGTAATGGGGAAAAATAACCTTGAAATTGGCTGTGGTGGGAGTATTTACATCACAGAATTTGGCTAACACTAGAATTCAGGGACTTCTCCATATCCCCTTTTTCTAAACATCCTCCACCCACCCTGCCTCACCCTCTAAGAGCTGATTGTTACACCAGCACACCACTGATTCTAACACACAAATGCGTATATGAATTCTTTTTCTTGCCATTATAAAAACATGTGCACAGAACTGGGAGCCCTGGGGTAATGATGTTGGAGAAGCTTCAGACAGCTCTGAATTTGACAGGTGTTCTGAAATAAAATCCAGCTTGTGAAATCACATACCATCAATGAAACTTCCTAGCTTGTAGAACAGTCTCTTCATAGGAAGAAAGAGAGAGTAGGGGGAAAGGGGGGTGGAGTGGAAAGGAAAGAAGGGAGGAAGGAAGGAAGGGAGGGAGGGAGGAAGGGAGAGGAAGGGAAGGGAAGGGAAGGGAGGAAAGGAAGAAAGGAGGAAAAGAGGAAAAAAGAGGAACAAGGAGGAAAGGAGGAAGGGAGGAAGGGAGAGAGGAAAGAAGGAAGGAAGGACGGAAGGAAGGAAGGAAGGAAAGAAGGAAGGCA
>NW_016820434.1:0-293 GCF_001698545.2 Rhinopithecus bieti | reverse complement strand
CAATTGGATTATTACATTTTTTCTACAGAATTTTTTGAACTCAATATATTGTAGTGTATTAGTCTGTTTCTGCAGTGCTATAAAAAAATACCCGAGACTGGGTTATCTATTTACTGAGATGAAGTCTTGATCTGTTGCCCAGGCTGAAGTACAGTGGTGCAATCTGGGCTCACTGCAACATCCGCCTCCTGGTTCAAGCAATTCTCTGCCTCAGCCTCCTGAGTAGCTGGGATTACAGGCACCTGCCACCAAGCCCGGCTAATTTTGTATTTTAGTAGAGATGGGGTTTTGCC
>NW_016820433.1:0-1369 GCF_001698545.2 Rhinopithecus bieti | reverse complement strand
GGAAGTATCTGTTCATATCCTTTGCCCACTTTTTGATGGAGTTGTTTGTTTTTTTTTTTTCTTGTAAATGTGTTGGAATTCTTTGTAGATTCTGGATATTAGCCTGTTGTCAGATGGGTGGATTGTAAAAATTTTCTCCCATTCTGTAGGTTGCCTATTCACTGTGATGGTAGCTTCTTTTGCTGTGCAAAAGCTCTTTAGTTTAATTAGATCCCATTTGTCAATTTTGGCTTTTGTTGCCATTGCTTTTGGTGTTTTAGTCATGAAGTCCTTGCTGCTGCCTATGTCATGAATGGTATTACCTAGGTTTTCTTGTGGGGTTTTTATGGTTTTAGGTCTAACATTTAAGTCTTTAATCCATCTTGAATTAATTTTTGTATAAGATGTAGGAAGGGATCCAGTTTCAGCTTTTTACATGTGGCTAGCCAGTTTTCCCAGCACCATTTATTAAATAGGGAATCCTTTCCCCATTTCTTGTTTTTGTCAGGCTTGTCAAAGATCATATGGTTGTAGATGTGTGGTATTATTTATGAAGGCTTTGTTCTGTTCCATTGGTATACATATCTGTTTTCGTATGACTACCATGCTGTTTTTGATACTGTAGCCTTGTAGTATAGTTTGGAGTCAGGTAGCATGATGCCTCCAACATTGTTCTTTTGGCTTAGGATTGTCTTGGCAATACAGGCTTTTTTTGGTTCCATATGAACTTTAAAGTAATTTTTTCCAATTATGTGAAGAAAGTCATTGGTAGCTTGATGGGAATGACATTGAATCTATAAATTACTTTGGGCAATATGACCATTAACACAATAGTGATTGTTCTTATCCATGAGCACAGAATTTTCTTCCATTTGTTTGTGTCTTCTTTTATTTCATAGAGCAGGGTTTTGTAGTTCTCCTTGAAGAGGTCTTTCACATCCCTTGTAAGTTGGATTCCTAGGTATTTTATTCTCTTTGTAGCAATTGTGAATGGGAGTTCACTCATAATTTGGCTCTCTGTTTGTCTGTTATTGGTGTATAGGAATTCTTGTGATTTTTGCACATTGATTTTGTATCCTGAGACTTTGCTGAAGTTGCTTATCAGTTTAAGGAGATTTTGGGCTGAGACAATGGGATCTTATAAATATACAATCATGTCACCCGCAAACAGGGACAATTTGACTTCCTCTTTTCCTGATTGAATACCCTTTGTTTCCTTCTATTGCCCAATTGCCCTGGCCAGAACTTCCAACACTATGTTGAATAGGAGTGGTGAGAGAGGGCATTGCTGTCTTGTGCCAGTTTTCAAAGGGAATGTTTCCAGTTTTAGCCATTCAGTATGATAGTGGCTGTGGGTTTGTCATAAATACCTGTAATTATCTTGAGATAC